>NC_136758.1:28867700-29057700 GCF_936440315.1 Barbus barbus
AACATCGCATGCTCCAAATCTCTGCTTCGAAACAAATGATTCGCAAAGGTTTCGAAGCAGAGTTTCAAAAGCGCCCATCACTACTCAAGATATTTTCATGTTTTATTCTATGCCATAAATCATACTTTCAAACAGAGGACAACATTCATACACTGTAAAAAAAAAAAAAAAGTTTCAAAAAATTGTTTCAACTTAAAATAATTTGTTACCCCTTTGACTTAAAATTTTTAGTTTAGTCAACTTGAAATTTTAAGATACTCAATATTAATTTAAGGGACAACTGGAATATTTTAGTTCACGACTAAACTAAACATTTTAAGTCAGCGGGGTAACAAATTATTTTAAGATGAAACAATTTTTTTTTTTTTTTTTACAGTGATTACAGCAGTTAGCTACAGCCCCCAAATCCGGCATTTAAGGAGTGCAGATATTTACCCCAAACACAATGAAATATTTTACTTTTGTGAAACTTTGCTTGTTTTACTCTGGTTGAGTCTGCATGCTGCTTGATGACACACGATATTTCATAAATAGGCCTCAGTTTGTCTCGAGTAAATTGGCTTTTCTTTTTAAAAATTACAGATTAAATTATTAAACGATTAAATAGTACATCCAACTTTTTCTGCAAACATCAGTATATTCACAGAAAGCTATATATAGAGTAACCAGCTAGAAAAAAAAACAGAATTAGAACATTCTAAGAATGTTTTACTAACATTCTCATGAAAATGTTATTTTTTAAAGTTTTAAAAATGTTTTATTTTGTTTATAAGAACGTTACAGGAACATTCCATTTCATCATTTTGCAAACAACTTTTGAATGTTCTCTGAGGCACGTCTCAATCTGTGCTCAGGTTTGATCCCAACAACAAAGGCCTCAAAATTAACTCATTTCTCATCAAACTGAATTTATTTTAGCTACATTTAAATAAAAAAATGTAGTTCACTAACTTACAACAAAATTTGTTTATTTAAGTGTACCTAAAATAAATTGATTGCAACCACTTACCTTGAAAAAATTAGTAAATTCAATGAATCATTTTTTTTCAGTGTAGCAAATCTCAACTGCTTGATTGTTTATATCATAACAAAATCTAAACTATATTATATTATCCAGCTCTAAGCTGGTAAATATGACTATAAGGCATTAAAATATTAAGGTATTATAATCAATAACATCATGATGATAGCGCTGTATAGGCCTAAGTGTATTTGACTTGAAATTAATTTCTTTGAGTTTGAATTTCATTTCTGCTTTATTGCATTTAAATTCAAATTGTAATTCTGCATCCTGTTTGTTCTGAGCGAATGCAAAGATTGGGATGAGCTCCTGTTTGTCAGTGAGATGCACGTTTCTAAAAATAACCAGCGGGTTGTTATTGTAGTTGTTATTAAAGCGTGACGGCTCTCGCAGCACAGCTGAAATGTGCTGAGTTTTGATCCGTTCAGCTGCTGTGAGCGTCGAGATGTTTGACGAGTCATCAATGTCTCAGATGAACACCGGCGAATGCACAGAGAATATAAATACACACGCACCCGTCTGTCAGTCTTCAGCAGAATTAGGAAGTTGTTTTTGTGGTTATGTGGTGATGTACAGTAAAAGATAAGCATCTCACGTTATGTATTATAAATGTATCATTCTGGCTCTCAGATCTGATTGGATGAGACATTTGAAGCCATGGAAACTTTGTTTACATTTGAGTGCAACAGTGCTGCCCATTTTTTAATGAGTTTTTATTTTCCATTTTCATTTAAAATTAAATTTTTTATCAGTTGTGTTGTGTACTTTAAAAGTGATTGATTAAAAAAGATTATTGGAGAATGTAATGGAGAATGTAATTATATGTGGAACTTACTAGCAATTGACCATTTGCAGAGAGCATGATTGACAGGCGATCTGACCAATCATAACGCTGAATCTGCCATCTTGTCTGGCAGCTCTGGCCGGAAACTAACAATAAATTACATTTTCTACCGAGATTGTGTTTTATGAACATCTACACCTACCCCAACCCTAAAAAGTAATGCAATAACTAATTATTATGCAAATAATAATAATGCAAAAAGTCATTTTTGTTGTACAGTGTGATAAATATTATGCTATATTGATGTGTGCATGCCCAGGAGCCACAGCTGTATCCCTTCTGTTTCCAACATTGATAATAAATCAGTATATTATTATGATTTCTGAAGATCATGTGACACTGAAGACTGGAGTAATGATGCTGAAAATACAGCTGCACATCACAGAAATAAATTACAGCTTAACAGATATTCACATAGAAAACAGCTGTTTGAAATCATAATAATATTTCAAAACATTACTGTTTTTTCTGTATTTTTGATCAAATAAATGCAGCCTCGATGAGCAGAAGAGACTTCTTTAAAAACATTAAAAAATAAAATTGTACTGATCCCAAGCATTTGAATGGCAGTGCATATATATATTAGAGCTGTCAAATGATTAATCACCATTAATCACATCCAAAATAAGTTTTTGTTTACATAATATATGTATGTGTACTGTGTGTATTTATTATGTATATATAAATACACACACACGCGCATGTATATAAGAAAACATTATGTAAACAAAAACTTTTATTTTGGATGCGATTAATCATTTGACAGCTCTAATATATATATATATATATGTGTGTGTGTGTGTGTGTGTGTCTTTAAAGATTTATAAGTTATCATTAAGAATCAATCCCCTATTGAAAAAATGAATAGGATTTTTACGTCCAGACCGTTGCACTCTGTGACTCTCAGATGCATTCTGGGAAGCACTAATGTGAAAGTGCTCAGTCCTGTGGTTTTGTGAAGAAGGACGTGTTTCTGTGTTTTCCTCTCCTCTCATTATTCACTGCAGCTGTGAGCGTCTATTGTCCTGCCGTCTCTCTGACAGATCCTCTCAACAGATGAGCCGCTCTCTGACCTCGCGCTCCAACCCAGGTGCTGCTGGGAAACTCTCAATGTTTCCTCCCATTCATCTGATATCAGAGTTGTGAGACTCCATAATCTGTCATTAATGCTGATATGTGTCTGAGAATCAGTCTGCCGGCTTCAGTACAGATGTTAGTAGAGATTTAAGACCTGGCCAAGATTACGAGTGTGCATTTACATCCGTTTTCCCATGAGAGATGCATGCTTATTTCAGACCATAAATGACTCTGGGAGATTATTAAAGCTGCAGTTGCATTTGCTGTTTTTATAAGTATCATTTTATTAATATTATGAATATTTATTATTATAAAATATTTTCTGTTTTTATTTTAAATTTTAGTTGGCATAACGTTTTGACATTTTTATTTATTTTATTTATTTTTAAATATGTTTGTGCAGTTTTTATTTATTTCAGTTTTAGAAAATGTGAAAAGTGGCAACTAGCTGAAATAAAGTTTAAGTTTTTTTTTTTAGACTTTATTATAGCCAATCTTTTTTTTATATCAAGTAATACTTTTTATATGGTTTTAGTTTTAGTTAATAACCCTGGTTGCATAAAGTTACAATTAAAAAAATCATGTTTTAGTACATATATTATATGCTAAAAGGAATATTCTGAGTTCAAAATAATGTAAATTATGCACAATATCTGTGACGTGCGTAAATTACCACAGATAATAATTTTGACTTGTCCGTTACTGTAAACCACATATACAGTACAATAATGCTGCATAACATCTTACTGTAAATACAAACATATTATTTCATCTGTAAATCAGACTAGTCTAATCTTAATGTTTAATTTTAAACTTTTGAAGCAGCTAGTTTTGCTCACACATTTCTGTCACTCAAACAGTCAAATATAGCACTATGACTGTAAAAAAAAGTTTTTTTAAGGATAAAGTTTGTTGTATTTACAAGAAAATTATATTTCAGGTCACATTTAATTCAGTGTGTTATTTGCCATTTATTTGTAATTATGTGTTGCACTAAAATGCATATGTACATTTTTATAGAGATGACAAAGTAATATTTACTTTTGTGTTTTTTCTAATCAATTGATGCAAAAAATATAAATGCAAGATAAAAATGAACACTATACAGCCTGAAAGCTCTTCTGACATCAGAAATAAACATTACTTATGAAAATTGTTCTTGAAATAGAGTAAGCTTGAGAATTTTGAATTAAAGCTACCAAGAATTGTGTTGAGCTGAGTGAAAGTAGCTTTTTCTTGCTCTTTTTTCAGGGTCGCGGGTTGGATTCCCAGGCAATGCATGAACTGATCAAATGCAGTGAATAAAAACATCTTGCAGATGTATTTGCATGGGCTTCCATGGTAAGTTCATTACTTCAGATATGATTCATGCTTACGAGTCTAAATGATTTTCTGTGGTAAGTGATGCTGTTCACTTGTTTTGAACCCACAACATTTCAAATAAACAGCACATCAAACATAAACAAAGTTAATTATGTTGTTTTTAACTGAAAGTGCTGTTACAGTCTTTTAGTTTCATACAGGATTGTGTTTACATGCATGTAATGTGATAAAGAAAGGAGAAGATAGGAAAGGTTGCTCTGTGTGTCAGCTGTGACCCGCCGCGACCTCTGAGCCGTTTGTGCTGAAGTCAGCAGATTGACTGAGCGTTCAGACACGCAAACCGACCCCACCCTTAAAGACACAGACGTCTCGCTCCAGTTTAACCAACCTTACCAGCCTCTGACCAACTATACAACAAACCGCTCGCTTTGACCTCATTCATGTGCAGAGAACACAATCCCAGAATGCACCGCGGCACACACAGTCAAACTAAATGAGCACAGGTTAGAAATAGGCTATTTTATTTCATATAAAATAAATAGTGTGTGAGTGTGTGTTAAGATTTGATTTGGTAAGTACTTCAGAATATAAAAATAAATACAAAAGATTAATAGATTTATATTGTATTAAATATGTAAAAAAAAGAAAAAGAAAAAAAAAACACTGAAATAATTCAAATAAATAGATTAAAGCAATAGAAGTCTTCTTTTTTTACCAAAATGCTTCACCCAAAAATCGAATTGAAATGGATTTATATATAATTAGCTTATCAACCTGTTATCAAACTCTTTCCGAAACAATTGTGAGTCAAATGATCATTTCTGGCATCTTCAGCTTCTTTCTGATTATTGAAGAGATACATGATGTATAATGTGAGAATACACTGATAAAGTAATAATATGAATAAGTAGAGAACAGTGTGGATGGTGTGAATATTCCTCTAGACAGACACATCAGATGCCCGTCTGACACTCTGACCAAACAAACTGATATGAGTGTGTGTGTGTGTGTGTGTGTGTGTGTGTGTCTGTGGTGAGGAGAGAACATTACGCACATCACACACATCAGGGTGGAACTGCTGGTTTGACACGCACCCTACAAAAATAACTCAAAAACACATGAGAACAGAGCTTTATGAAAGTAGATATGTTCTCGTAGATTTGAATCTGAGAACTGATACATTAAACATTCATACTATATTATGCGAGTAGCACTATTATGACCAATGAAAAGCTTAAATAATTATAAATATTGGTTTGAGTTTATATTATGTGAGTAGCAATATTCTGACCAATGAAAATTGACATGATGTATTTTTAATTATTATTGTCCAGATGAGTCAAATGCGTGTGTTTGGTGGATAAAAAGCCCATTAATGCTCATCTAGTATTAGTTTGAGTGTCTGTTTTACACCAAATCTGCATCTTTACTGGCCTTTAGTTCAAGTGGAATGAAATCATTGAGTCTGTGTGTTGATGATCTTTACTCATTAGTCTGTCAGACCTGAATAGACTTTAACCTGCTCATAATGAGCTCCGTATGAAAGCCTGAACTCAACCAAAACACAGCTTTTGAGAAAAACAGACACAAACGGAGCCGTGCCGATTCGTCTGTGAGGTTCCCTTTGAAAAGTGTTGAGAAAACATGATGAGAGCGCCTGTCTTTCCCTCTGGAAGTGTTTTAGATGTTCGGGAGTGAAGAGCGAGAGCGAGAGGGAAAGAGGGGCTGTTTCTCTTGGCAGATATTGGGGAAATCTCATTCAAGATCTGGGATGGGTTTGAACAATAACACGAGCACTGTGAGGTCATTTCAGGACACTCACACAACATGTCCACTCACTCTTTGTCTTCTGACCTCAGACCTGACGTGAGCACCTGTGTAATCGTCTGTCCGTTTCCATCAGACTTATTGGAGAGCATCACTGGTGAAGCAATAAGCCAGAGATATTATGGATATGATTTATTAATGACAGCACAAATGACTCTATTGTTATAACTGAATGCAAACAATGTAATTCATGACATATAACGTGATTTCACAAGAGATGACAAATTAATGAAGTGTATATCTATTAGTTTCTTAGTATTTTTACCTTGTTTTTGAGTATAAATTTCTAAACATTGTTTCTGAGAAACTGATAAAAATGGAGTGAATTTAAGCTTAATTCAAAGAGAAACTTCTGAAATCATTTTGCATATCAGGTAAATGGTCATGCATGCATGAATGAATAAATAAGTAAATCAATAAATAATTGGACATCAAATATATTTTAGTGGAACACAAATGCATGCATGCATTAAATTAATGATTAAATAAATAATCAATCAATCAATCCAAATCAAGTGTTACATAAAAGATGTTATAATATATATAAAAATATATATATATTAATACTTTTGATAAAAAAGTAAAATGACCTCATTAAGTCATTTTGCATCTCAACTAAATATTCATGCATACATGCATAAATAAATACATGGACATAAAATGTTTTTTCAGTAGAAAACAAATGCATGCAAAGATGTGTCATATTTTTAGTTTTTATTGTTTTTAAAAACAAAAATTAAGTACTTTGAAATCTCAAATAAATGTTCGTGCATGCATGCATAAATAAATAAATTGACTTTTTTTTTCAGTGGAACACAAATGCATGTAAAGACTGTGTTTCGTCATTTTGATAGTTTTAATAATTTTGCTAAAAACTTCTTAAGTGATTTGCATCTCCAGCAAATGTATCTTGATTGAGGAATGTTTAGATATTTGTACTGGAAAACAAGACAGAAATACTTAGAGACAGCATCATGTTTTGCCGTGATAATTGGGTCAGAAACATCTGAGAAAAACCGAAATCCCTGAAATATAAAAGAGCAACTTCTGAGTAATAACAAGTGACTCCAGTCCTTCAGTCTTATACATCAGAGTTCACACACACACACACACGGTTGCTGCTGTATTTATTGGAAATGATGCTCACATTCAGTTAGAATAATAAACTCAGAGTCATTAATGAGCACAGAACAGAAAACCACATATGAGTCAGCAAGTGAGGAGGAGAGTAGAAACACACACACACCTCCACACACACACACACACTCGCTCTCTCTCTCACACACACACGCACACAGATGTACAGCACATGTGAGTCAGTCAGTATAGAGCCTGTGAACAAGTAAAAACACAGATTTACACTAGACAAGCTTCAGTGTGGGAACAAAAATACTCATCCAGAAATACAACAGAGCTTTGTAGATTAAGTCAAGTCACATTATATTTAAATGCACTTTATACAGTACAGATTGTTTCAAAGTTGCTTCACAGTAATACACAGGAAAATAACCGTGTGAATGTAGTAAAAAATCATCAGTTATTAAACAAATTCGATATTTTAGCTGTAAAGAAGACAGAAGACAATAGAGTCATTGTTCAGATCAATTCAGTTTAAGTTTTGTTCTTAGCCGATTAAACTGTTCTCTCAAAACAAGTGATTTCTGGCCTAGAAAAAGCCTGAATGAATAAATATCTGAAATATATTTCCTTAAGCCACTTTTAAAAATTAAAAACAGCAAAATCACAGCAAAGTGATTGATGCACATTGCTATGGGGTTGCTAGGGTGGTTTTGCACAGCATAGTGATTGAAGCATGTTGCTAGGGTGGTTGTGCACAGCAAAGTGATTGAAGCACGTTGCTATGGGGTTGCTAGGGTGGTTTTGCACAGCATAGTGATTGAAGCATGTTGCTAGGGTGGTTGTGCACAGCAAAGTGATTGAAGCACGTTGCTATGGGGTTGCTAGGGTGGTTTTGCACAGCATAGTGATTGAAGCATGTTGCTAGGGTGGTTGTGCACAGCAAAGTGATTGAAGCACATTGCTAGAGTGTTGCTAGGGTGGTTGTGCACAGCATAGTGATCGAAGCATGTTGCTAGGGTATTGCTAGGGTATTCCGAGTGGTTGTGCACAGCAAAGTAATTGAAGCACATTGCTATGGTGTTACTAGGGTGTTGCTATGGTGGTTGTGCACAGCATAGTGATTGAAGAATGTTGCTACAGTGTTGCTAGGGTGGTTGTGCACAACAAAGTGATTGAAGTACATTTTAATGGTGTTGCTAGGGAAGTTGTGCACAGCAAAGTGATTGAAGCATGTTGCTGGGTGGTTGCCAGGGTATTACCAGGCAAGAGCGTAACATGATTTGAGGGCAAATGCTGCAGGACGACACACACATTAATTGGTGACACTTTAACACTATTAACGTTCTGTTTACCAGTCAAAAGCACATTGATCTCTTAATTATTCCTACAATTAAACGAGCACTGTTGAACATCTGCTCAGTTTTATTTATACACATGCAGAGTTTTTCTGCATTATTTTGCTTGCAGCTGCTGAGTCACACACAAGACGGCCACAGAAAATTCAACAAAGACTTCCTGTCTGCACAGGAAACCGTATGAGGCGGAGCACACCTGTGAAACCACATCATCTCAAGAAAGTTCTCAGTAAATTCATCTGCATGAGCTGAAGATGATTTTATCAAAATGCACCAATGCAAAACTTCTGCAACATTTGGGTGTTTAAATGAATGGAGTGTCTATTTACATTAAGTGCAAATAGCCCGCCTTGTTGGCAGAGGCTATTCACACTAACTCTGCCCCTCAACGTGTGATTGGGGTAGTCAACACTGAAAAAAGACACTAGTTAAACATCTGTTTCAGTGGTGTAGTTGGTAAGGCATGTGCTTATTGACACGATCGACCCAAGTTTGGACCTGCCTTTTGACAAACTTTTTTCTCCATTTTCAAATTTCATATCGCATGGGAAAGGCATTTATTTTCAATAAATAAGGAAATAATAAAAAAGTTGAAAATAATAATAATATAATTATTATATATATATATATACAATCACCTAAAGGATTATTAGGAGCGCCTGTTCAATTTCTCATTATATATACAGTATATATACAATAATAATAATACAATATACAATAATGTATATAATACAATAAAAATAATATAATTTTTTTGTTGTTGTTGAAATTTTAGAATTCATGTATTTTTTGGTAAACAATGTGCTGCACAACAGAGGTTTATTGTAAAAATTAAAACATGGAAGAAAAATTATGAAAATGTAAAAAAAAAAAAGGTGGTTATTCCTTAAAAGTATTTTTTATTTTATTATTATTACTACTAGTACTACTTTGACAAGTGCATTTTGTTGTACAGTACCGTAACAGTAATATATTTCTGTCATAATTTCTTCAAGTTAAGCAAACTTTTATTCTTATTTTATTTTATTTATTTTTTGGTTTGTAGTGAAGCACATTGAGTTTCTTTGTGTATCTGCTGATAGCTTTCTTAAATGAAATGGTGAAATGGCGGTGAAGTGATGATGATGATGAAGTTCTTGTCCTATATAGTGAGACGCAGACTTCAGCATGTGTAGTAGAGCAAACTGAGACATGCACAACATGCAGACTTCAGATTTACACAGCAGTGCTTTAATATTCACAAATACTAATCCACATCCGCTATATATCCAATAACTGCTTTAAACGTGCGACATCTGAGTGCTGATGAACGGTACATGAGAAAATGACACATTTTCTTGAGGGGTGAAAGGTGAGAAGACGTGTGGCGGAAGAGAGAGAATAAAAGCGGATGAAAGCTGATCGCTGGATCGGCGGTGTTACAGGTAGACAAGAAAATCAGACAAAGAGCCGGACAGAGAAAGAAAGCGAGTGAAATCCAGCGCAGGTGAACATGTGGAGAAGAAAATAGTATGTATTTCATCAGTTGATCGGTTTGATGTATTAATCTGCTGACAGGTCCGTCGAGAGATCTGCACTCCAAACAAATCGCTCGTCCTCTTCACTGAAGCTTGGCTCCAGCGTCTTCTGTGTTTCTTCGCCTCGGGCCGGGCGAGATCAGCTTTATTCTGCTTCCCTCTGAAATGACAGATGCTTTCATCTGCTGCCCGAGGCTACAGTCTCACAACATGCTTCCACACAAACGCAATTAAATAAGATATAATTACACTAACAGCAGCTCCTGCTCAAAAAGGCTTCAGAGCAAAAACTTTGACCAGAAAATATTACATTTGAATTCTTCCAGCATGTCAGTCACACAACATTATTGCTTCCATTTAAGTAACTGACCTGTAACTTTTTTGTTTTTTTGTAAAAAGAAAATGCAACATCCTCCATAAAGCATGCATAAATAGAATTTTTCAATAATGTAGTTTATTAATGTTAATGAATTCAATCTAAAGTGTTTGTAAATTTCATTCTAAATATTGTAGAAATGCTTTCTCAGCTAACAAAATATGTTCTAAAAACGTTTTTATAATGTTCCCATTAAAACATTATTTCTGAATGTTTTCTGATGTCAAAACATCCAGTTTTTACATGATTTAAAAACACTATTTTTTATATAGATATTAAAGGAACATTCCATTTTATCATTTATTATAATTATCTATATGGAAACGTTACTTTTGAATGTTCTCTGAACTGAAATGTTTAAAAACATATATATAAATGTTTTTCTGCTAATGTTTTGAGAACATTATTAAAGACAAGATAACTGAACAAACGTTCTATTAACATTAGTTCATAACATTAGGAAAACACCACCAGAACAACAACAACTGTACTCTCCAGTAAACACAGATGCCACTTCGGACATAGCCTATTAGTTACACTTATCACGTTATTAGCACGTCAAAATCGTCTCAGAGAAACTGTATAGAAAGTAATCTCATATAAAGCACTGCCGTTAACATTTACAACAAAAAAACTGAGATCAAATCCTTAGTCATCCTCACTACAGTGTGAAACCTGAAAGCATTCATTGCAGTCTGTACACACACACACATGCTGCAGGGAAGTGAATGATCATGTCTTATATTAACCGTGAGCCTGTCCTCATCCAGAACTCAGACTATAATTATGATGAGCTCTGGAAGATTTTACTCCTCTGGAGTTCATCATCTACAAACCGTGTGACAGATACTGACAGACTCTCATTACGCCTGACCAGACGCTAATACATCTCAGGATCTGTGTAGTTTCAGTCAGAAAATACAGATCAGTGCATATTAAATGACCATTATTTGCTGTTTGAAACTGTTCAGTTTCATTTGAGATTAAAGGAATAGTTCAGCCGAAAATGAGAATTTGCTGATTTAGAGGAGTTTGTGTCTTCATCAGGTTTGGAGAAATGTGTCTCTGCATCAGTGTCTCTGCAGTGAATGGGTGCCGTCAGAATAAAAGTCCAAACAGCTGATAAAAACATCACAATAATCCACACCACTCCAGTCCATCAGTTAACATCTGGAGAAGACAAAAGCTGAAACAAATCCATCATTAAATCCATAATCCATAATACGCTTCCTCCAGTGAAAAAGTGTTCTGTCTGAATCAGGAGAGAAATCTGCACAGATCAAGCAGCGTTTACAAGAAAAAACAGCTCTAAACAAATATGTGGCTGGATTTTGATGTGAGAGAAAACAGAAGATGCACTTTTTCACTGGAGGAAGCGTTATTATGGATTATGGATTTATTGATGGATTTGTTTCAGCTTTTGTCTTCTCCAGATGTTAACTGATGGACTGGAGTGGTGTGGATTATTGTGATGTTTTTATCAGACTCTCATTCTGACGGCACCCATTCACTGCAGAGCATCCATTGCTGAGACACTGATGCAGAGACACATTTCTACAAACCTGATGAAGAAACAAACTCATCTACATCTCAGATGACCTGAGGATGAGTACATTTCTATTTTTGCGTGAACTGTTGCTTTTTTAGAGCAATAAGCCCCAAGAAGCCGTGGTTTACAGTGAATTTATAACAGAAAATGTTATAAATTCACTGTAAACCACGGCTTCACGGGGCTTATTGCTTTTATAAAATGGTTATTCCATATACTTAGAAAGGTTTCACAAAATAAAACAGAGCAAATTATATTAATAAAAACAGTATTCTTCCACCAAACAATGTAGTTCCTCAGAAACAGTTGTGGTTGGAACCCATGGTTGGTAAACAAAGTAAACAAAGGTGTAGGTTTGTAGTGTAATTTACAAAGGCTTCAAACGTGGTTCAAACAATCAGAATCAAGGACCAGAACTATCCATTTTATAAATGATATTTGATGCTACTGACCTTAAACCTATTGCTTTTTTGTCTTTTGGAGCTCGACATTATCTGATTATTTTCTATGAATCGTTTTGTATTACTCTTGACAAAACCTTCTCAAACAAATGGTTTGATTGCATTGCAACTCATATTGCTCATATTGTCTGTCTGTGCATCATATTGTTTTGTTCATTAGGTAAGCACGTTATGCAATGGTGAATGTTGTAATATTTCTGAAACATTGTGGTTAAACCGCAATAAATGTGACTAGAGAGACAGTTAAAAGCCACAAAAAACACATTATACTGCTGTCAAAACAGTCACACTTCAGCTAATATTACTTTCATTTACCTGCAGTAAACACACGTGCATTTGTCAAGCCGTACCTGCTTATTATCGGTTTAATTGCACATGCTGTGAGGCCAAGTTTGGTTGTGTTTATGATGTGGGTGTTCATGCCGCTGTGACAGACTGTATGTCTGACGAGAAACAAAACAAAGGAAATTAGACATTTGCCTTTAATTACTGCTGAAGCATCTCTGACAGTCTAATTGCTTCCACAGTTGCTTCTCATTGTTGTCTGACCACATCAAAGCTCTCGGGAAGATGTTTTCCTTTTCATCCGAGGACTTCAAAACAACAGAGACAAAGCGCTTAATTTTTACATTTGACCTCTAATCTTTTATATTTAATAACCTGTGACTCATCTTCATGACTCAGTCGCAGTGTCAAGTTGAAATACAAGATGGCGCCGATGATGGCAGCTATTGTGCGTTGTTCTTCAGTGTTTGTACTGTTTTTGTTTGTTTTTCCTGTTTTTTGTTTTTCAAATACGATCAGTTTTACCAGGGATGACCTGCTGAACATTCGGCAGAACACACCACAAAATCTTTTTCCGGATTTAGATTTTTTGGATGTTTTGCTGGACATTGTAGCTCTGGTCAAACGCTACAGGAGGCGCAGGCGGCGGGGGAAGAGAGCAGGAGCGCTCGTGAAGCTTCGTCAGCGCGGATTTCAAACGGCGTTGCCTGGCATCCATCTGGCGAATCTCCGCTCTCTACCCAACAAAACGGACGAACTCCTTCTACTCTCCCGGACAAACAAGGACTTTTCTAACTCTGCTGCTCTGTGTTTCACGGAAACCTGGCTAAATGGCGACATACCGAACAGTGCAATTCATCTGCCTAACTTCACGCTGATCAGAACAGATCGGGACGCGGAATCAATGGGGAAATCGCGCGGCGGCGAGACGTGCTTTTACATCAATGAGAGGTGATGTACAGATGTAACTGTGTTAAAGAAGATGTGCTGTTCAGATCTAGAAACGCTCTTCATTAACTACAAGCCGTTCTATTCGCCGCGGGAGTTGTGCTCATTCATTCTACATACCACCGCGTGCGCACGTGAGCACAGCTTTACAGAAACTCGCTGATCTGATCACAGAGAGTGAGCAACAACACCCAGACCCAATGCTTTAATCATTCTCGGGGACTTTAATAAAGCAAATCTCTCTCGCGAACTGCCAAAATACAGACAGCACATCACATGTCCCACCAGAGACAGTAATATATTGGATCACTGTTACACAACGATAAAGGACGCATATCACTCTGTTCTTTAGGACTCTCTGATCACTGTTTGGTTCATCTTATACAGACCTACAGGCAGAAACTTAAATCTGCAAAGCCTGTATTAAGAACTGTTAAAAGATGGACAAATGAAACAGAGCAGGACTTACAAGCCTGTTTTTCGCTCACTGATTGATCTGTTTTTGAAGCTGCTGCAAATGATCTGGACGAGCTCACAAAGACTGTAACATCTTATATAAGTTTCTGTGAGGATATGTGCATTCCTAACAGGACTCATCTAATCTACAACGACAAACCATGATTCACTGCAAAACTCAGACAGCTCCGTCAGGCCAAATAAGATGCTTACAGAAAAGGGGATAAAGTCTTGTATAAACAGGCCAAATACACACTGGAAAAGGAGATCAGAGTGGCAAAGAGGAATTATTCTAACAAGTTAAGGAAAACATTATCTTCCAGTGATCCTGCTTCATTGTGGAAAGGCATGAAGGACATCCCCCAGCACTCTGGAGAATCAACAACTACCAGACGACTTGAACAAATTTTATTGTCGTTTTGAAAAAACACCCCACACCCCCCCTGAACACCTCTCAACACAACCATTAACACCTCCAGCAACCCTCCTCTCCCCCACACCTACAATTAAAATCAGCGAAGAAGACGTGTGCCAGGTCTTCAGAAAGAACAAAAGAAGGAAAGCTCCAGGCCCAGACGGTGTGTCTGAAATCCTGTGCTGACCAGCTGGCCCTCATCTTCACACAGATCTTCAACAGATCACTGGAGCTGTGTGAAGTCCCCTAATGCTTCAAACGCTCCACCATCATTCCCGTCCCAAAGAAACCCAAAATTACTGGACTTAATGACTTAAGACCTGTAGCTCTAACTTCTGTAGCTGTCTGCTCTCCCCACACTCACCATCATGAACAGCACTGTGACTGCAGTGGAGTCATTCAGATTCCTGGGCACCACCATCTCTCAGGACCTGAAGTGGGATATTCACATTGACTCCATTGTCAGGAAGGCCCAGCAGAGATTGTACTTTCTTCGCCAGCTGAGGAAGTTCAATCTGCCACAGGAGTTGCTCAACAGTTCTACTCCGCCATCATTGAATCCATCCTCTGCACTTCAATAACTGTGTGGTTCAGCTCAGCTACCAAATCTGACCTCAGAAGACAACGGAGGGTAGTCCGGACTGCTGAGTGAATCATTGGTACAACCCTCCCCACTCTCCAAGAACTGTACTCATCCAGAGTGAGCAAAAGGGCTGGTAAAATCACTCTGGACCCCTCACATCCAGCACACTCCCTCTTTGAACTGTTACCGTCTGGTCGATGCTACAGAGCTCTGAGTACCAGAACGACCAGACACAGGAACAGTTTCTTCCCTCAGGCAATCCATCTCATGAACACTCAACAATAAACGTGGAACACACAACTATAATACATTATCCATTCACCACACTCACTTATTTTATTTTTATTTTCTCATTTCTAATTTGCACATACTTGACCTGTACATACATAGTTGTCTATATTATATATTGTGTTTTTGCTGCTTCGTACATTGCCTATTTGTGTCACGAGTCCGGGTCCTGCGCTTCTCCCTGTCGCCACAGGAGGCCGCCATCTCCCGTCCTCCCGGACTCATCTCCCGTAATTACATACACCTGTCACATTACATACACCTGTCAAATTACTCAGACCTGTCACACTCATTACACCCGCAGCTGTTCCCCATTGCCACGGACTATATAGTCTCCCCTCTCCCACCACTCTGCTTGGTTGCATTATTTGTTATTTCATGTGTATTGGTTTCGAGTGTCTGCTCTGGTCTGGGATACATAGCACTGCATTGCCGTTTAGTATCCCAATCCTTTTCTATTTTGTTTTTTGTGCCGTGTTGGCCTTTTTGTTTCTCATTAAAAGCACCTCATCTGCATTTGGACCCTGACCTCGTCTTTTCGCGGCGCTTCCTTTGCCGTTGTGTGACAATTTGGATATTTTTATATTATTCTTTTATTATCTGTATCCTGTCCTGTTGCTGTCTTTCTGTTGCAGTGTGGAGCTTCTGTCACTACAACAAATTCCTTGTATGTGTAAACATACTTTGCCAATAAAGCTAATTCTGATTCTGATTCTAAAACTCATTTCTGTGAACTACAGAAACCTGAGCTTGAGTTTCTTCACAAACGAACTATCGTGGATGAACACAATTGTTTGCTGGAGTGCAAAGCTACTTTTATGTACACACATGCTCCAAACTTCATTTAAACACGTATACACTCAAAACTGTAAGAAAAAAAATATGTACTGGCTGAAAAGTTTGCATTTGTGTCTTTTGTTGAGTATCATATTTGATCTATCAGGCTTTTATGGCTTATAAAAGAATATGAAAGAAAAACAGCTCGATTTTATTCAGAGTTTGAAACTGAGCAAAAATATGAATTTGCTTCAGATGCTGATATTAATTTGGGCAGAAAGTGATGATTGAGAGATGAACAAAGAAACATTCCTCAAAAGGCTGATGATCAAATTTGACATTGTCATAATTATGAGCTCAAAATGTATAATTATTATATATTAAGTTATAATTTTGAGAGTCAGAATTATTAGACAGAAAATCAAAATTATGACATAAGTCATGATTTTGACACACTAAGTCATAATTATGAGATAAAAAGTCAGGTGAGGTAAAAAGTTTTGAGATAAGTTAAAATTATGATAGAAAGTCAAAATTATTACATAAAAAGTCATAATTATGACACACTAAGTCAATTATGAGTTAGAAAGTATAAATTATGAGATAGAAAGTCAAAATTATGACAAGTAATTATTATGAGAATAAAAAGTCAATTATGAGATACAAAAGTTAAATAAGATAATGAGTCATAATTATGGCACACTAAGTCATAATTTTGAGATAAAAAGTCATAATTATTATATACTAAGTTATAATTTTGAAAAATGATTAGACAGAAAATCTAAATTATGACATAAGTCATGACACACTAAGTCATAATTATGAGATAAAATGTCAGGTGAGGTGAAACGTTTTGAGATAAGTCATAATTATGACACACTAAGTCAATTATGAGTTAAAAAGTACAAATTATGAGATATAAAGTCAAAATTATGACAAGTTATTATTATGAGAATAAAAAGTTAATTATGAGATACAAAAGTCAAATGAGATAATGAGTGCCACACTAAGTCATTATTGTGACATAAAAAGTCAATTATTATATACTAAGTGATAATTTTGAGAAGTTAAGATTGAGATAGAAAATCTAAATTATGACATAGTCATAATTATGTTGATTATGAGATAAAGTCAAAATTATGTCAGGAGTCATAATAATAAGGTTAAAAATGCATAATTATGAGATAAAAAATATGTCAAGGTTTTGAGATGAGTCATTATAGCACACTGTCATAATTTTGAGATAAAAATTCATAATTATGACTTTATAAAGTAGTCAGAAAAATCCCCTCAAACTGAGCAATAACATGCAATTTGCTCCAGATGCTGATATTAGTATGATGAAATTCTGATGCTTGTGATGTAAATCAATGAGATCTTTCTAACAGTAGAGCAGATACTGACATAAAATGATCTAAACATCAGTGGTCACTCTGTATCTCCAGTAATATGTCTCAGTAAGATGAGATGTAAATGATTGAAACATATAATGCAATGCAATGCTGATTGAGAGATGAAGAAATAAATGCTCCTCAGAAGATGCGAGATGTTTTAGAGGCTTGTGAAGATCATTCCTCCGCTGAGGAACAGTGAAAGTAAAGCTTCTGGAAACAAACGCTCCTCAAAAGATCCTGATGATCAGATTTGAGACGCACTGATCTTAATAAAAAATGATTGATGGAGAATCAAGTAAAGCTGAGTTGCTTCAGTCCAGTAAGTGTTCATCTGGAAATATGATTAGTTATTCTGACGCTTACTTGATAAAAATCGGTCAAGATTTGACACGCGAAGCAGCAGCTGAATCTGGACGCTTGTTCAATTACACTAAAAGAGCTTTTACTGGATAAAACACTCTAAACTATCACTCAGATGACAGAAGACATGAGGAGATTGTGTGCAACAGCAAAGTTTTGATCATTTAGAGCATTATAAATTCATCAAATATGACCCAGTAGGATTTATATGGTTCATATCGAGGTCTGTTTTGCAGTGTAGTTGTTTGCGATTCATACAAAAGTACTGTGATGTACTAGAAATACAAATGCATTTCCAAATGTAATTTATATTATGATGATGGACGTAACACAGATGTTTTGAGTTTACTTTACACTCACAAGACAGTATTTTTAATAATTATCTCAAAGGTTTGGACTGCTCGACGGCCAAAGAAAAGACAGAAATCAGTGTTTACCTCAGCATTTGCCAAGAGGCAGAAGTGAGATTAATGGTTTCCAGACTCTTATTTTAAAAAGCAAGAAACACTACAGCACATAAAACGGAGCGGTTTATTTTAACCCTACAAGAGGCAATGTATCTTACAAACATTTGAGAACCTACCTATTATATTTCACATATTTACATACAGTATATTACACATATATTTCACATATCTATTTCACATATTTACACATGTTGGAAGGGACTTACCTGTTTTACCCGTTATTCAGCATTAGATTATTAGGTTTATATTGAAATTTTATGAATTATATGCTTACATTTTTGTAATCTGTCTCTAAATGTTTGTATCTCAGGGGGATACATTGCTCTTTTAGTAGTATAAATCAAGATATACAAACGTTTACATAGACTCTGTGATTTTGTGGCTTGTGTTTTGGAAAATCATATCTTTTTGTAATCTCATATTTTGTAAACGCATATCATTGGAAATATCTGACAGTCAAGGTTCCATATTTGGTAACTGTATTGTAATAGAAGTTATATTGTGACAGAAAATGATTGATTTGTGACAGAAAACGGCATTAAAAAAAAAAAAAGCTCAAAAACATCTATAGAAGTACAAGGGGGGAACAAATTGGTATAGTGCCCAAACAAAATCTCATAGGAACCACAATTTTGTGATATCAACTTCAAATTTGGAACATAACTTGGTTAGACATATGGCTTTGATTTTATAGCAATTTTAGGGTGCAACATATTTAAAAAATCTATTTATTTTATATAAAATAAAATAAAAATGGTTTACTACATTATCTTTACTGTAAACTTAATATAACTTACTTTTCTAACTTTTTTTATACTTTCTTTTTTTTAAATGCTTTCACTTCAGCAATAATCTACTATGTGCCGTCTTTAAAAGAGACCAACCTTAGGTCTGTATTCCAAAGTGTTCAGGAATTACAGCCATGTTATTACAAGCATTGATAAACAAGTGTTCTGTTTTCAGTGAATTTATACCCAGGTAAGTCCCTTCCAACATGTGGGTGGTGATGGCGCAGTGGATAAGACACATGCCTTTGGTGTGAGAGACCCGGGTTCGAATCCACTGTGAGACACCAATGTGTCCCTGAGCAAGACACTTAACCCCTAGTTGCTCCAGAGGCGTGCGACCTCTGACATATATAGCAATTGTAAGTCGCTTTGGATAAAAGCGTCAGCTAAATGAATGAATGTAAATGAATGTAAATACCCCAAAGGAGCGACGTATCCTGGGGGATACAAACAAAAATCAAATATAAGAGTCAGGTTTTGAAAATAAAATCATGAAATTGTATTATTTGAGCTCCAGTAAGATGAAAAATAGCAATAAATTAATTTCCTGATGTTTCTTTATGGTTTTGCTCTTCTTAGGGTTAATGAAGTCTTTTGCTCAGCAAGGACGGCTCTGGCTCAGCGTGATCCTCCTGTCCGCTCTGATAAGGTTTAATTGCAGAAACCCTCGGGCTGCTGGGATATTAGCTGCTTCAGTGCTGTGGTAATTGATCTGTCATGATAATATGTGTTGAAACTCAAGCCTCTGGCCGTGAGTTGTGGCTCTGAAGCTCTTCGACAGCATGCAGTGCCATGAACATCATTCAAGATCTGTTAGATAAAGGGATGAAGGTTTCATGTGTGAGAGCTCTTCTTTAAAGCATATGGAAACAAAAAGGTGTTCAGTTGTAGGTTTATTTGCACTTGCACACAATCTGTTAAGTTATCATCCTCCTCTTTATCTGCATTTAAATCATCTTTAGAAATGTATCTCTTTTCTCAGGTTTTTTTAAACTGTGCTTTTTTGTATGACTGCCGTCTTTTTATTGTGTTACTGTGAAGCCCCTTTGTGAAGCACCTGGAGCACAAAAGCAGTCATCAGTGGCACAGATACATATTTGTAGCAATAGACAACAATACATTGTATGGCTCAAAATGATCCAATTTTCTTTTATGCCAAAAATCATTAGGATATTAAGTAAAGATCATGTTCCATGAAGATATTTTGTGAATTTCCTACCATAAATATATCAAAGCTTCATTTTTGATTAGTAATATGCATTGCTAAGAACTTCATTTGAACAACTTTAAAGGAGATTTTCTCAATATTTAGATTTTTTTGCTCCCTCAGATTCCAGATTTTCAAATAGTTGTATCTCAGACAAATATTGTCAGATCCTAACAAGCTTATTTATTCAGTTTTCAGATGATATATAAATCTCAGTTTAAAAAAAATTTACCATTATGACTGGTTTTGTGGTTCAGTATCAAATTTATGTTGTTTTAACAGTTTATAAATAACACTTTACAAAACACGTAATATACTTTAAAAAAAAATGTTTATATTTTATTTAAAATGTATTTATAAAGATTAAAAAACTGCTAGTCTAGAAAGATTACTTGATGTATACAATAATCCATTATATAATGCACTTGATATATAATGCGTTATACATAATGTATTATAAAAATTTTATATTTTAACATTTTATGATTTTCAATAAATCACACTTTACAAAACACATAAATATACCTTAATGATAGTAAAATTAAAAAGCTGCTAGAAGTTTACATGATATAATCCATTGTACATGTGTTTTATATTTTAAAATGGTAATTTTTAATACAAACCCGATTGCAAAAAAGTTGGGACACTGTACAAATTGTGAATAAAAACAGAATGCAATGATGTGGAAGTTTCAAATTTCAATATTTTATTCAGAATACAACATAGGTGACATATCAAATGTTTAAACTGAGAAAATGTATCATTTTAAGGGAAAAATAAAAGTTTATTTTAAATTTCATGGCATCAACACATCTCAAAAATGTTGGGACAAGGCCATGTTTACCACTGTGTGGCATCCCCTCTTCTTTTTATAACAGTCTGCAAACGTCTGGGGACTGAGGAGACAAGTTGCTCAAGTTTAGGAATAGGAATGTTGTCCCATTCTTGTCTAATACAGGCTTCTAGTTGCTCAACTGTCTTAGGTCTTCTTTGTCACATCTTCCTCTTTATGATGCGCCAAATGTTTTCTATGGGTGAAAGATCTGGACTGCAGGCTGGCCATTTCAGTACCTGGATCCTCCTTCTACGCAGCCATGATGTTGTAATTGATGCAGTATGTGGTCTGGCATTATCATGTTGGAAAATGCAAGGTCTTCCCTGAAAGAGACAACGTCTGGATGGGAGCATATGTTGTTCTAGAACTTGGATATACCTTTCAGCATTGATGGTGCCTTTCCAGATGTGTAAGCTGCCCATGCCACACGCACTCATGCAACCCCATACCATCAGAGATGCAGGCTTCTGAACTGAGCGCTGATAACAACTTGGGTTGTCCTTGTCCTATTTAGTCCGGATGACATGGCGTCCCAATTTTCCAAAAAGAACTTCAAATTTTGATTCGTCTGACGACAGAACAGTTTTCCACTTTGCCACAGTCCATTTTAAATAAGCCTTGGCCCAGAGAAAACGCCTGCTGCTGGATCATGTTTAGATATGGCTTCTTTTTTGACCTATAGAGTTTTAACTCTATAGATCAAAAAAGGCAACGGCGAATGGCACGGTGGATTGTGTTCACCGACAATGTTTTCTGGAAGTATTCCTGAGCCCATGTTGTGATTTCTGTATGTGATGCAGTGCCGTCTAAGGGCCCGAAGATCACGGGCATCCAGTATGGTTTTCCAGCCTTGACCCTTACGCACAGAGATTGTTCCAGATTCTCTGAATCTTTGGATGATATTATGCACTGTAGATGATGATAACTTCAAACTCTTTGCAATTTTTCTCTGAGAAACTCCTTTCTGATATTGCTCCACTATTTTTCGCCGCAGCATTGGGGGAATTGGTGATCCTCTTGCCATCTTGACTTCTGAGAGACACTGCCACTCTGAGAGGCTCTTTTTATACCCAATCATGTTGCCAATTGACCTAATAAGTTGCAAATTGGTCCTCCAGCTGTTCCTTATATGTACATTTAACTTTTCCGGCCTCTTATTGCTACCTGTCCCAACTTTTTTGGAATGTGTAGCTCTCATGAAATCCAAAATGAGGCAATATTTGGCATGACATTTCAAAATGTCTCAAATTCAACATTTGATATGTTATCTATATTCTATTGTGAATAAAATATAAGTTTATGAGATTTGTAAATTATTGCATTCCTTTTTTATTCATAATTTGTACAGTGTCCCAACTTTTTTGGAATCGGGTTTGTAAATGATTACATTTTATGTCATTTTAATTTTTTTTTTTTTTTAAATATCATTTTAAACAATTAATTATTATATTAATATATAATAATTTAATATTTATATAGAATTATAGAATTATATTAAATAATTTTTAATTAATTAATTCTCCTTTATAAGTATTTTGCTTTGTAATGCACCCTAATAAAGCATTGTATGATCTCTATAATATGAAATAACAGAAATAGCACTTCACAAACCACATTCATTTAACAATATAAAAGTTATTAAGCTGCTGGAAAGATTAAATTCCACAAATATATTAAGTGCACAAACAAAGGCCTCAATGAGTGAAATCTGAGTTTTGCATGCATTCTTGCGTGAGTGTGCAGGTTTGTCTCTCTGACTCACAGGTGTGCACCCTCACTGTCTTGCGGTCTGAGCAGCTGTGTTTTCCTGTGACAGAAACACACACACACACACACACACACACACAGTCGAGATATTTTCTTTGATCTCCTCACCTGCTCAAAGCCACATATGTTTTTTATCATAAACCCGCTTCAGTCTGTACAGCAGCTTGAGGTTTGGACCAAATACAATTCAAAGAGGACTAAAGGAGAATCATGCTTTGTGAAATTAGGCTGATAATCTTGTTAAAAAAAAAACTTCTGACCTTTGACCTTACAGAGGATGAAAACTGAATGGCAAAATCTTAAGTGATGTTTGAAATGGACAATTAGCAAACTGCTTACTGCCTACTACATACTACACAGTATGTACTGTATACTGCCTTTTAAAACTATGAGGTGACATGGGCTGGGGAGTTAAGTTCTGATATGTCGTAGCCACGGTGGGATCGGAGGCCCCCCCCAATTAGTTTTGATGAAATCATTATTATTATTATTATTATTATTATCATTATGATTAACATTATTATGGTTATTGTTGCTAATAACATTTGTTTTCTCTATTATTATTATTATTATTTGTCTTTAATTTTTTAATTTGTTTTTTTCTATTTTTTTTACACTACTTATATCTGTTAGCAATCTATTATGATACTATTTCAGTTGTATGCTTCCTTCCCCAACCCTAGACACAATGACACACACACAAACACACACACACACACACACACACACACTCACACACTCACACACACAGACAGACATGCATGCTCACAGACATATGAATGCAAATACAGTTAATCAGAACAGAGTTGTAATGTTGGCTGTCAGTATGTTGTTTGTCCAAGTGATTCTACATTTTGGCCCATGTAAATATTGTCACCTTCTAAACTTAAACATGTTTTTTTGTTTGTTGTTTTTTCTCTTATATGTTTGGTCCATGGGGTTATGTATTTGGTACATATAAACATTGTCACATTCTTTACTTGCATAATAAAAATAAATAAATACAAAAATAAATAAACTGTATATTAAACAGTATGAAACAGTAAACAGCAGAAGTATGCTACATTGTCACCAGGGTTATTATTGTTAACTAATATATAGAATCCCCCTGACTGTGTTTGGGTAGTGGACAAATAAGGTGGACATGAACATGTTTCAATTTAAAGGGAACATGTATCACATTCTGTTCTAATTCTGGTTTAACGTTTTAGATGCCTGCACTGCTATTGTCACAAATGTCAACCACCCATTTCTTGTTATTTCACTAACTTTATAAATCATTGGACAACTATACACAAATAAAAAGGCGGAGGATCGTTTGCACCGAGGCCGCGACGAGGTTCCAGCGAGGTTCCAAATTTAGTGTCAATCTGATATTCCATACATACAGGAATATACATTTACTGTACTAGTAGTATGCAAATAATAAATGATTTTTCAAAGTTGTAAATAAAGATTATTGGATTACATTTCACAAGAAAATATTTTAGTTTTTCTATGTCAGAATGCACATTCGATTCAGTGTGTTACTTTGTGTTTCATTGTAATTCTTTGTGAAATTTACTAGCAATTTCTGAGTAAAAATAGTTTCTATACCATTTATTTTCTGTGTGTGCCTCAGTGACGTCTTTACCCACACATTTTCATTCTTTTAGTCTTTTAAACAATCGCAAGTGCAAATAGAGCCGACTGCTTGACCTTTGACCCTTGAGGTCAGAGGCTTGATCCTGTTCCATCTGCAGTGATTAATGAGCTGTCAATCAAGTGCAAGGCCACGCCCTCAGGCTGATCAGAATGAAATAATCCACATTGACTGCAGGTTTGCAGATGCTGATCTGAAAGTTGCAGCATGTTTTCATAAAACATCAAGCACTTTAGCTAGAAACAGTTTTTTAAGTACAGTTTTTTTAACATTTAAGTACAGTACAGTTTTTATTTCACTTTTAGGTACAAAAAAATTTATTTACTTGGAAGTAAGCACAGTGCAGTGTTAATTTTCAAACTGTATTTACAATGTTTTAAGAGGCTGACAATAATAAATATTCTTATTAGGAATAAAAACGGGTTGTTGTTTTTAACTGTGCATATTGCTACTGCATTTTAATGTTGGTCATTATGGTGGTACTTGGAAAGC
The DNA here is from genome assembly GCF_936440315.1 of Barbus barbus. Lineage (NCBI taxonomy): Eukaryota > Metazoa > Chordata > Actinopteri > Cypriniformes > Cyprinidae > Barbus > Barbus barbus. The sequence continues at coordinate 28,892,835 of NC_136758.1, forward strand.
CAAATATTTTCTGATGTGGTACTTGGTGTAAAAAGTTTGAGAACCACTGCATTACGATATTGCGTTACTCCTTTAAAAGTAACTGTTATGCAGTTATTTTAATGGAAAGTAATGTGTTACGTTACTTTTGCATTATTTTCAAATATGGGCTGGGCTTGCATGTTTGTTTTTAATATAAAAAGTTATTTTTTTGGTAAAAGTAAAAGCCCTTTCACACCAAAAAGTGAAATGAATACGCCTCAGGCTGAAGGAAATGTAAATTCACGTCTGTACAGCAGAATGCAGGAGAAGCAAGTTCAACACTCTTCAGCAAAAAATGAAGTACAAATGTTTTTTGCTTATAAGTATGACTGAATTCGATAATCGAAGCTCAGCAGCAAATACACTGGATAATAAAATGGGATTAAATACATAAAGGATATGTGTTTTATTTACCATTTAGTTATTGCAGATTTGCGTCATATTCTAAGTTTGCATTTCACTGTTCTTTATTCATTTGGAGGAATACTGAATATGTTTTTTTGCAAGTGAGATAATTAAATGCATGTTCACATTTAGTCTAGAACTAACCATGCGTGGTGCGCACAATGAACACCTCTGCACTTACTCCCGATTTTTCTCAACATGGCAACACCAGAGCTGTCAGTCAATACATGGGAAACAAACTGGTATTACTGGTAACTGGTGTTACTTATTTGTAAAAGTAACTCAGATATTTAAAAAGTAATGCATTACTTTACTAGTTACTTCAAAAAAGTAATATGATTACATAACTTGTGTTACTTGTAATGTGTTCAGTGTTGGGGAAAGTTACTTTTAAAAGTAATGCATTACAATATTGCGTTACTCCCTAAAAAAGTATCTGTTACTTAGTTACTTTTTATGGAAAGTAATGTGTTACATTATTTTTTAGTTACTTTTTAATCTTGTTTGTTTGTTTTTAATATAAAAAAGTAGTTATTTTACAAATGTAATAGCAATTTCACTAAAAATGAAATGAATACGCCTCAGGCCAGAGGTCTGCACGGGACTGTTTTTTAAGTCCCGCTCCCGCGAGGTTATATCCCGCACCCACCCGCTACCGCGATATATTCACTCTTTGTTCCTCTTTGAATAATTTTCTTCCCGACCCGACCATTCCCGCTAAATTTAGATCTCGTTTCCAGAATCGCACATTTAAATTTCCTCTACTGAAAGAAAGCGAGATAACAAAACAAATAAAAGCTAACAAATAAAAGTGTAGTCTGCACAAAATTGTATTTGTTATTCGTCTTGTCAAGAGTCTTTTATTGAAAGCAAAATGTTAAACGAATTTTGTGTCCAACACAGTACGAAAAAAAGTGTCACAGAGAAAATAAATATGTACAAAAATTGTATTCCTTTATTTTAATTCGTCTTGTCAGGATACAATTCGTTTAGCCTTTACAACACAATACGAACAATTGTCGCAGAGGGGAAAAAAATGTAGGTTGTACAAAAATGGCCAATTATAATTTTATTCGTCTTGTCAAAATACTAAATTTGTTTAACATCTTGCTGTAAACACAGTAGCCTAGGAAAAGTGTCGCAGAAGAAAAATAAATAAATAAATAAATTCGATATCTGTCATTTAAAATTATAAGCAAAATATAAACAAAACCGAGTTGAAAGTTCTTCAAGGACAGCGCATCCACACTTTGCTCCATCTTTTTTCTGCTCTGTCACTCATCGACAACCTGCCTGTTCTGTCTACGGGCCGTATAGCCTATTCACCACGGGTACAGCCTGCTTTATTCGGGAATTTAATCCCGAGTCGCAAGTAATCTGGTCGGGTCCCGCGGCTGTCCCTCTACCTCAGGCTGAAGGAAATGTAGATTCATGTCTGTACAGTAGAGGGCGCTGCTCAAACTAATTGCATGAAGAATATGACGCAGGAGAAGAAAGTTCAACACTATTCAGCAATAACTAAAATGAAGCACAAATGTGTCATCTTTGCTTATTAGTATGGTTGAATTGGATCATCGAAGGTCAATAGCAAAGACATGGGTTAATAAAATGGGATTAAATACATAAATTATATTATGATGTCTTATTTAATATATTTAATTATTGCATGTTTGTATAATATTGCATTTGACTGTTTTTATTCATTTTGAGGAATACTGAATCTGTTTTTGTGCAAGCGAGATGAATAAATGCATGTTCACATTTATGGGGCACACAATGAACACCTCTGCACTTATTTCCGATTTCTCTCAACATGGCAACACCAGAGCTGTCAGTCAAGACATGGGAAACAATGTACCTGGTGTTACTTATTTGAAAAAGTTACTCCGATATTTCCTTCTAAATTAAAAAGTAATGCATTACTTTACTAGTTACTTAGAAAAGTAATCTGATTACATAACTCACGTTACTTGTTATGCATTACCCCCAACACTGATTGAATGTGCATGTGCTGTTGAATGCAGCTGTGGTCGGTGTGAATGTAAAGGGTTGTGCAGACGAACAATGAAGCAGCTCATCCAATCATGCGCAGCACAATGACGGCTTGCCCAGCATGCTGAGCGGGTCGCCCGATGACCGGCGTCCAGTGCTGAACAATGAGGAACTACATGCATTGAGTTTGGACAAAAACGGCCTGTGCTGAAAGCCTGTGCAGTGAATGTGTTCTTGAGACGCACATATGCCAACAGCATCTCATGATGAGCTGAGTCACACGCTCATGACACACACACACACACTTTCCATAGACTTACTTTTATACTGACCAAACAATATTTTCTATCCCCTAACCCTAAACCTACCCCTTACAGGAAACCTTTTTGCATTGTAACACTTTTAGATAAACAGCATTTACTATTTTTAATAAATTATTTTTGTAAAAAAATTAAGGTGGGAACATTTGGTCCCCACAATGTAGCATAAAGAAGTACACACACACATACCATGAGCAAAACCTTAGCGTTTCAACATAAGATGCATGAGATTAGCATCACACAATTACACTGACATTTCACACCAGAGTTAACAGGATCGCTCACAAAAAAATACAAAAACTAAAATTACAAAAGTTTAAATTAAAACAGAAAATATAAAACAGATCGTCATAGCTGAAGGGATCATTCACCCCAAAAATGTCTAAAACTGTAAAAAGAATTCTAAAGCTAAAATAAAATTAATAAAAATTACATAAGTTTGAACTAAAATTAAAACAGAAAATATAAAAATATATGGAAAAATATTATCAAAATCAAACCTGAAAAAAAGAAAATTCTATTTAAGAAAAACCTCACAGGTAATGTTTTCATTCCAAGGGCATAGAATTTATTAGGAACACGTGTCCCTACAATTGTCAGTCCTGTCTTCCTGTGTCTTGTGTTTCCCCTCCTCTCGTGCCCATATTTGGTTTGTTCCTGTTCCTGTCCCCGTTTAGGTTTATCAGTTTATTAGTCTCCAGCCGTGTGTCATTAATTATCTGGTTTACTCCTCTGTTTATAAGCCCTGTGTTCTCTGAGTCTGGTGTCAGCCGTAATTCGTCATTCATTGTGTTCCGTGTCTCCTGCGACTCCTGTGTTCTAGCGTTTGGATGAATAAAGTATATGTTTGGATAAGTTCTTCGCCTCCTCGTTCCCTTGCTCTTACTCGACAGAACAGCTGGCCAGTAACCATTACCTCTACGCTGTTTTCCCCCGTTTTTTTGTTTTTGTTTTTTGTTGTTCCTGTTTTTTCCAACGGCGATGGATGTCTCTGCGTGCTTCATCGGCCTTGCCCGCCTAGATCTACCTTTCGCAGAATATTCCTGGGAATTCTGCAGGCTCGCCGCTGCGACAGCACTTGATGACACCACCATTCTCCCGCTGTTCTGGCACGGGGCCAATTCCCATCGTCCCGTGGACCTCCCAGATGTCCTCCCAAGATGGAGGGAAGGGATCCTCCGGTGTCTGGAGATTGTCCTGAGAGCCAGAACCAGCCCGCCGTCGTCCATGGCTCTCCCAAGCCTGCCGCCGTTCACGGCTCACATAAGCCCGCTGCCGACCACGGCTCTTCTAAGCCCACTGTCCACGGCTCTCCCTCACCCACCGCCGTTCGCGGCCCATGCAAGCCCGCCGATCGTGAACGGCCCACGCAAGCCCGCTGCCATTCGCAGCCCACGCAAGCTGCAGCCGTCCGCGGCTCCCCCAAGCCCACCGGCAGAGAGTATGGCAAGCCTGCCAGTCACTGCTTTCCCAAGCCCAGTGCCAGTCCCTTGAAAGCGCTATGCCGTGCCTGCGCCTCCAGAGCACCCTCCAGTGCCAGCCCCCGAAAGCGCTATGCCATGCCTGTGCACCCAGAGCGCCCTCCTCTGCCGGCCCCTCGTATGCGCTTTGCAACGCCTGCACCTCCAGAGCGCCCTCCAGTGCCAGCTCCTCACAAGTGCACATCTCTCCAGGGCCAGTCCCTCCAGTGCCCGTCTCTCCAGGGAGTGTTCCTCCGGTGCCCGCTTCTCCAGGACCAGTCACTCCAGTGCCCGCCTCCCCAGGGCCAGTTCCCCCAGGAGTCCGCGCTTCCAACTCCCACCCACCGAAGCACTCCTAATGTGTGTGTGTGTGTGTGTGTGTGTGTTCCAAACTGCATGTGGGAGTATATAGCCACAAGACAGTCTCACCTTACCAACATGCTAAACTGCGATGATGTCAGCATGAGGCAAATGGCCAGAGCATCTTTACTGCTGGATTTTAAAAGACGGAAGGTGCTACACGCATGTAGTGGGGAAGACACCTTCCTGGGTTTTAAAAGAAAGACCAATGGAAAGCTGGATGGACGGGCACAGAGATTTGGTGTGTTATCAGACTGGCCAGACTTAAACGACCTATGCTGGAGGACAGGTACTGAACTGAAGTGGACCTCCCACTACCAATCTGTGGAGGTCTCTGATGCAGTCGTAGAGGACCCATCTGTCATCGTGGAAGCCAGGCTGCACCATAACAACATTGTCCACTTGCTCCAGCCAAGAACATCAAGGCAGACTCCCTTGTCTATTCAAAGAGCACAAAATATGGAGTACTGGTCCAGTCTAAAACTCTAAATGTGTGGCTGATGAGCAGATCTTTAAACATACTACTGTACAGTCGGAATGGTTTAACTCACCTGTAAACACTTTTCTAGGAATTGTTAATACACCAGATATCGTTAACATCTCTCAGAATGGCAAAACAGTAACACTACTTGAGGTGTCATGTGCATTTGACTTGTTTATGGAGGATTCTTACTGCTCTAAGATTTTTAAATATCAGTCATTGACATCTATCATCATGAACCTTGGATACAAATGCCAGCTTATTGTGCTAGTGTTTGGTAGTTTGGGTCATGTACACAGGCTGGCGATCCGTGGACTTTGCATTGGAGGGCTATCTAAAACAAGGGCCAAACAGTTGGCAAAGTACTGTTCAATCTCAGCAATTATAGGAAGCATGTTTATTTGGAAAAGGTGATGCTTCCTGTACCCTTAGAACTGTTGATCCATAACAATGTGATGATCTGTTTTAATCTGTTGGATCATTCAAAAGAATCGAGAATCAAATCAAAGTATATAAATGTGTGCGTGTGTGTGTGTGTGTGTGGTGTTGAGTGCTGGGCTCAGTGTAATATATGAATGTGGATTAAACTGTAATGTGAGTGTGAGTCAGAGGAGCGTGTTCAGATTACTGATTAATAAGCGTTTCATTTCACTCCTCTGGCCACGGCACGGGTGCAACAGGCTTCGGTTTCGCTCTCTTCCTCCACCGTCTTTCTTTGTCTGACGACCTGTGGGAAACGCATGCAAGATGTGAATGAAGAAGTCATTTCACTAGTTCTTTAATTTCAGCAGTGCAGCCTCTTCTATCAAGAACTGTTTTGTTTTTTAACTGTAGCCTACAGGGTTATTAAAGATTTAATAGAAATACTATCATTATTTACTCTTTCCTTCATGAATTTCTGAGCTGTCAAGCTGCAAAAATGACACAAAATCCCCCAAGGAATAATATATATATATATATAGGCCTACATGAAATGTGCAAGAATATATATATATATATATATATATATATATATATATATATATATATATATATATATATATATATATATATATATATATATATATATATATATTATTATTTATTAAAATGTATAAAACAACTTATTATTAATAATGTATTATTATTATTAATATTAATATTATTATGAAATTGTATATTGTATTATTCAATTATATTATAAAAATATATATTACTACATATTTTAAATATATATATATATATATTTATATATATAAGGAGGAAAGAAGAGAAAGAAATGGGGGGAAAATCACTACCAACTGGTATGAAAAGAAAATGTGGTAACACTTTACAATACGGTGGCACTAATATGCATTTATTCATGCTTACCTAATGCACAGATAATCATGAGATAATATTCACTGTAAGAAACTGACTGTCAATTTCACAGTAATTTACTGGCAGAAAGTGACAACAACTTACTGTAGAAAAGAACTACAGTAATTTACTGGCAGCAAGTGACAACAACTTACTGTAGAAAAGAACTACAGTAATTTACTGGCAGCAAGTGACAACAACTTACTGTAGAAAAGAACTACAGTAATTTACTGGCAGCAAGTGACAACAACTTACTGTAGAAAAGAACTACAGTAATTTACTGGCAGCTAGTGACAAATAACTTACTGTAGAAGAAATAACCTATATTTTTGCTGTTTTCATTTACAGTAGCAACCATGTAACTGTAAAGTAAAACTCACTAATTTACAAGTGCACCTTTTTTTCTTTTTTTTTGTTTATTACACAGGACAGTGTAGCGACTGATGTGGGGTGGAGAGAGGGGAATGTAATTGGCAAAGGACCTTAAGCCAGGAATCGAACACGCGTCGCCAGAGACACAGTTGCACTATATGTCAGTGCGTTAATCACTATACTATTGGTACCGACAGGTTCTATTGCTGTTTAGTTGTATTGATTTAGCCCAAATAAATAAAATAAATAAAAAAATCAATAATGCATGTTGCATGATTTAAATATAAATATTAATTTATCAACAGTCACAGTTAACTGCTCATCATTATAACAAGCTTCATTAATCAATCTTCACTTATTGCTAGATGTGTTGAAAACAATAAAATCTTTATGACCTTCTGGTCTTTCTTTTTTCTTTTTTTTTATTAAAGAATACATTTGCTTCCTGTATTCTCTATTCAAACTTAAAATGTAATTGAATTACAGTGAGGTCATTTGCTGGAAACCCAGTTTTCCTTCTCTATCCCAGTGGCTGGGTTTCAGAAAACCCTAGTGTATGACAGTACGTTTCTTTTGTTTATTTGTTTGTTTGTTTGTTTAAACAGCACATTATTGGTTACTGTAATTTTCTACAGTACATAATTAGTTTTTGTGTTTTCTACAAGACATTGCTTCAGTCTGTTCCTGTCTGTTATTCTGCTGAGAGGTTTATGTTTGTAGCTCCGCTTTTTTATTGAATCTTTACCTTACTTTCACTCTCTGTTGTTTAAAGTGATAATATATAACTAAATTCCCACCATATTTCTGGTATTATCTATCAAATTCATCAAACTAATTTGATCGTTCGCTTTTATTCGCGTTCTCCCATTTCGCGGTTCCATTCGCGTTTCTATTCGTTCCTATTACTGTTTTCTTTTTTCTTATTCCGGTTTCATTTCCCTCTCGCTCCGTTTTCACGAGTTCATCAAACAACAGTGGTCAGTGGTAAGTGGTCAGTGGTAAGTTAAGTCGGTATCATTCATCAGTCACGGTGAGTAATGGCTTCTTCTCCTGCTATTGTTGTTTGCACTTCATGTCACATGTATAGTTTATCTCTCTCTGTCGGCGATGAGGGATGCACATGTGATAAATGCAGGGAAATAGTTAGGCTGACAGAGAAGGTTATAGAACTAGAGACACACATCCAAACTTTAGTTGAGGATAGTAAGAATGTGAGGGCTGTAGATACGGCCTTGGATGTGACTAGCTCAGGGAGTCCTGTACATTGTTCGCTTCCAGCATTAGAGCCCATGCAGCAGGGCAACTGGGTGACTGTGAGGCGGCCTAGTCGCGAGTCAAAACACCGCTCTTCCATTCCGATCAAAACATCAAACAGGTTCTCCCCAATCAGTGACACACCCACTGAGAAACCTGATGAAAGTGCTCTAGTAATTGGCGATTCTATTGTACGGAATGTGAAAATAGAGACACCAGTCACCATAGTCCAATGTTTACCAGGAGCCAGAGCGCCTGACATTTTGGCAAATTTAAAAGTGCTGGCTAATGCTAAACGTTAATTCAGTAAGATTGTTATCCACGTCGGCGCTAATGATGTTTGACTTCACCAGTCGGAGATCACTAAATATAATGTTAAAGAGGTGTGTGAACTTCCAAGTATGATGTCAGACACTGTAATATGCTCTGGCCCGCTCCATGCTTACCGGGGTGATGAGATTCATAGCAGACTGTCGTTAGACAGGTGTTAATTTTCGGACCTAAAATCCCCACATGTAATAATCTAGAACACTATTTAACACTTGATGGCTGTTCTGTCAATTCTTCTTCATCAGTTAGGAACCTTGGTGTGCTGTTTGATAGCAATCTTTCATTTGAAAGCCACATTTCTAGCATCTGTAAAACTACGTTTTTCCATCTCAAAAGCATATCTAAATTGCGACCTATGCTCTCAACGTCAAATGCAGAAATGCTAATGCTCAAGGTTAGACTATTGTAATGCTTTATTGGGTGGTTGTTCTGCACGCTTGATCAACAAACTACAGTTGGTCCAAAATGCAGCAGCTAGAGTTCTTACTAGAACCAGGAAGTACGACCATATTAGTCCGGTTCTGTCAACACTGCACTGGCTCCCAATCAAACATCGTATAGATTTTAAAATCTTGTTAATTACTTATAAAGCCCTGAATGCTTTAGCTCCTCAGTACTTGAGCGAGCTCTTATCACATTATAGTCCTCCACGTCCGCTGCGTTCTCAAAACTCTGGCCGTTTGATAATACCTAGAATATCAAAATCGACTGCGGGCGGCAGATCCTTTTCCTGTTTAGCACCCAAACTCTGGAACAATCTACCTAACACTGTTCTGGAGGCAGACACACTCTGTCAGTTTAAATCTAGATTAAAGACACATTTCTTTAACCTGACTTACACATAACACACTAATACGCTTCTATTAGTCAAATCCATTAAAGGATTGTTAGGCTGCATTAATTAGATCAACCGGAACCGGGAACACTCCCCATAACACATGATGTACTCGTTACATCGTAAGAAGAATGGCATCTACGCTAATATTTGTCTATTTTTATGTTACAATAAAACAAAATAACTAAAAATATAATAAAATACCTAACTATATAATGCTATTATTGTTAGAAATTGCAACAATATAAAAATAGAAATATAATACATTTATACATTTAAAATTTTAATTAAATCAATAAGTAAACAATAAATAAACAATAATCTCCTGTCCAGAGGAGAACTGGACTGAGCCTGGTTTCTCCCAAGGTTTTTTTCTCCATTCTGTCACAGAGGGAGTTTTGGTTCCTTGCCGCTGTCGCCTCTGGCTTGCTCAGTTGGGGACACTTGATTTTTTAGCAATTATCGTCAATCACTGAATTCAATAATGAAATACCTTTAACTGAAAATTGAGTGTTTAATCTTATTTTTATGCATTACTGACACTCTAACCTCCAATTTGATACTGTGCTTTGACACAATCTGTATTGTTAAGCGCTATATACATAAAGGTGACTTGACTTGACGTGACTTGACTTGACTGTGACACAGTACTTCTTACATTACTGCAATTATTTTTTTCTGCTTTCACTGCCTAGAAAAAAAAATTCAGCATAAACATTCATCTAAACATCTTTTGTGTTCCACAGAAGAAAGTAAGTCATACGGGTTTGAATTAACATGAAATGATGGCGAGGAATGATGGCGAGGAAATGATGACAGAATGATCTTTCTGGCTGAACTCCAGAAGCTAAAGTTACAGCGATTGCATGTTTGGAAGAAGGTTCAGATATACACACACACACACACACACACACAGATGATGCCCGTGGTGTAGAATCACTTCAGGAGGCCCCGGGCAGCAGGAGAGCCTGTTTTAAGAACCCTTAATCCACTCCCAGGGGGAGGTTATGGACGGTCGTGGCCCTGGGGCCCCACTGATAGGAGAGAGAGTACAACAGCTTCTCCAGAGACACGTCAACAGCTGTGTGTGTGTGTGTGTGTGTGTGTGTGCATACAAGCGAACATGGCACATCTATAATTAACATGTTTGAGTCAGTGTGATCTGCTGTGATAATACACTTACAGCTCATAACAGTGTCATGTTTCACAACATTATGAATTACTGATGAAATGTTGTGAATAACAGCTTCTACTCTACTTTATTCCTTAAAAGCATGTTGATTTGATTTGGCATTGATTTTATGCATATTGATTTTGATGGTGGAGTTTATTTGATTTTGGTTGGTATCCAGTTGGAGACGGGCTGAAAAAATCTGCAAGCATCAATACAGACTGGAACAAAACAAAGAGAGAATTAGACGATTAGCCAATAAGAGGATGTTTGTTATAATGTTGTAAAATCACTGCAATACATGTTGGTAATATATATATATATATATATATCATTAATTAATTTGTTATTCTAGCTGTTATAGGAATAATATTTTTATTATTATTATTATACAATTTTATATTATTATATTTCCATGCTGCTAAGTTAATGATGCAAAACTCTCAGACTCATGCATAAGTATACAAATACTAACAACATCACAAACACAAATTGGGAAAAATAGTCAAATTAGATCCAGTTAGAAATACTTAGAGAGACACTTTTGGTGTTGATTGAGATTATATTTATCAGTATTTACTTAATATTATTTACAATTACCCGTTTCTTCTGCTCACCGAGGCTGCATTTATTTGAGTAAAAATACAGTAAAAACAGTGAAATTTATAAATATTATTAAAATTAACAAAAGCTGTTTTCTATGTGAATACGTGTTAAACTGTAATTTATTTCTGTGATCTGCAGCTGTATTTTCAGCATCATTACTCCAGTCTTCAGTGTCCCATGATCTTCAGAAATCATAATAATATACTGATTTACTGCTCAACAAACATTTCTGATTATTATCAATGTTGAACACAGTTGTGCTGCTCAATATTTTTGTGGAAACCATGATACATTAGATTTTTCAGGATTCACAGATTAATAGAAAGTTCAAAAGAACAGCATTTATTTGAAATAGAAATCTCTTGATCAGTTTAATGTGTCCTTGATGAATAAAAGTATTAACTTGTTTCAAAAAGTAAAAAACTGTTGGAGCTGATTTGCACCAAATTGTAGTGTATTTTTCATTCATATTTGTAGATATATTTGCATCAGAAGTGCTGTTTAGGTAGGAGGCTCACTATGTTTTGGCACGGAGATGCAGTATCACTGCTGTGACGTGAACCCTGAGTGAAGCTCACAGCTGCTGTAATGATGATTTCCAGATGCACAGAGCTGTCAGGATGAGTGTCTTAATGTGTGTGTGTGTGTGTGTGCGTGTGTGTGTGTGTGTGTGTGAGTGTGTGTGTGTGTGAGTGTGTCTGCTATCACATAAATGCTGAATCAGAGAAACACAACAGCCAAGCCTAGCGATGCGATCGACCCTGGCTAACATCCTCACCCTCACGCTGCGTTACGCTGCTCCCTCGAGCATCACTTCAGTCTCGTACAGCCAAAAACTGCTGTAACTCAATCGGCCAGGCCCGGCCCTGTGTGTGAGTGTGTGTGTGTGTGATTGCACACTGGACTAATGAGAAACACACCGTCTCGCTTTCTCTGTTTCCATCAGGACATGCAATGGAAAAAGATCCGGTGCTCCGAAGCAGCGGTGATTCATGGACGGTCTGCATGATAAACAGCACAATATTGGTGCCACACCAAGCATGTGATGTATGAGAGTCTAAAGCAGATCAACTGTTAATATTTCTATTTCAAATAAATGCTGTTGTTTTGAACTTAAAAATAAAAATAAAAATAAAAAGTGTCACAGTTTCCACAAAAATATTGTGCAGCACAACTGTTTTCAACATTGCTAATAATCAGAAATGTTTGTTGAGCAGTAAATCAGTATATTATTATGATTTCTGAAGATCATGTGATACTGAAGACTGGAGTAATGATGCTGAAAATACAGCTGCAGATCACAGAAATACATTACAGTTTAACAGATATTCACATATTCACACATTTTTCACAGCATTTTTGATCCAATAAATGGAGATTTCTCTTCAAAAACAATAGAAAATCTTAATAACCAAAAACCTTTGAATGCAAATGTACTCTGCTAAATTATTTAACAAATTTCATAATAATAAACAAATTGTTTTGATTTTTGTCATACGAGATGATACATACAAAGCATTTTTTCTAGGTTTACCTGTAGATGACGGAGTACAAAAATAAGATGGAAACAAATGCAAAATAAGTTTCCAGCAGCTTCATGCAGAGACAGATGTGTGTTATGAAGTCATACTAATCAAAATGAATTAGCAAAATCAACATATGAGTCCATATACACTGCCCTCCAAAAGTTTGGAAACGCTCTAGAAAAGTGGGGTTTTGGACGATATTGGCATGAATCCTTTTTAATTTGTGATAATTTTGCACTGATAAGGACAACACAAACTACGAAAACATATTTTATTACATAAACAGTTTATACATAGATAAAACTTAAATTTTTGATTCATCAAAATATCCAGCATTAGCAGCTATTACAGCTCTGCATAATCTGGGCATCCGAGCTCTCAGTTTATTCAAACATTGACTTGATCCTGTATATTACTCCAAGCCTCCTGAAGGATTGCCCAAAGATGATTCACACTGGTTGGACACTTCTTACGGACATCACGGTCCAGTTCCTCCCATAGTAGCTCAATTGGGTTGAGGTCGGGTGATTGTGGAGGCCATTCCATGACAGACATGATGCCAGCTGACTGTTTCCTCTCCAAATAGTATCTGCACAGCTTGGAAGTGTGCTTGGGGTCATTGATAAGGATCTATGCTGATATCGTCCAGAATCACACTTTGCCAGGGGTGTGTCCAAACTTTTGGAGGGCAGTGTATTTCAGCGTGTTCAGTCTCAGAAGTGATTTGTGTGTGTGTGTGTGTGCATGTTTATGTGGTTTATGAGGACACACATGTGTATAATGACATGGGTATGACAGAGGTATTACAATATGAAGGTGGTTTATGAGGACACTGCCTATGTCCCCGTAATTCAAAAGGCTTAAAAAACATACTAAATGGTGTTTTTTTGAAAATCTAAAAATGCACAAAGTCTCCTGTGAGGGCTAAGTTTAGGTGTAGGGTTGGTGTAGGGCAATAGCACACACAGTTTGTTCAGTATAAAAACCATTACGCCTATGGAGAGTCCCCATAAACCACAAAAACCAACGTGTGTGTGTGTGTGTGTGTGTGTGTGTGTGTGTGTGTGTGGAGCCTCTATTAAAGTCGTATGTTGGGTGCAGATGTGCAGGAGTTGTGCAGGGATGCGGTCCAGCTGCGTCTTGGCATCAGAGAGATTAGAAATCACTGCATTTAATCAGAAAAACGACACTGAAAGTTAAAAACACTGGAAGAGCCAGAATGAACGATGGCTGGAAATCACATTAAACTCCAGCTGAGCGTCAGCTCGCAATTCAGCAGGTGCAGAGCGATTTCTCTGACATGGAAAACATTAAATTCAACAGAAGAACAGTGATGTACTTGAAGTGGGAAGAGGACAACAAAAAAACACAATATGACCGTTCTCGTCTTCATGCGAGCCTAACAGGGCGTTTCTACTCAAACCTAACAATGGATCAGTCAAACATGGATGAAAAACAGCTTAAAGGAAAAGTACTCCCAAATTTGCTGCAAATCTGTTCACTCTCAGGTCGTACAAGATTAGGATGAGTGTTTCTTCATTAGGAAGAAACAAACTCATCCTAATCTTGGACGGCCTGAAGGTGAACATATTTACAGCACATTTTTATTTTTTGGTGAACTATTCCTTTAAGAGGGCATCAGGTTTCAGCATGATTAAGTTTGCGTTTTATCCACTGGGTTTTCAAGAGTGGGTGATGAACGTCTAATTCACACACGCATGTAAACACAAGCAGCTTCAGCCCGAGGGAGTTGAATCTCACGCGAGCCGCTTCGCTGTGTGCCAGCGACCGCAAGCACTTCTCTCCAGAGACACAGAGAGAGAGATGGCTCTCAGCTGCAGGTGTTTGAGGGGAGAGTGACGTTTGGACGAGGCCAGAAAAATAAAGAAACACCACAAAAGACAGACAGACAGTAAAACTGCTCCAACAGCCTCTACCAGTCTAAATGAATCCCAGAATACATACACACACATAAACAGCATGACATATATATATCTGCAGATAATCTCATTCAATTAAATCCAATCCAAATTAAATACAGACAAGAGAAGGTCTAGCAAAAATATATTGTACAGTAAAATACTGTCAAGTGTGTGTGTGTGTGTGTGTGTGTGTGTGTGTGTGTGACCAGAACTAAAACAAAAATTCATAAAAACTACAAAATATATACAATAACTAATAAAAACACTCAATAAAATGACTAAAACTTTACATTTAAAATTAGTTGTTCTAGAACAACTAAAATTGAAATAAAAACTGTATAGAAATGTAAACAAATCAAGTAAAAATTACAAAAACAATGAAATGACAAAGTTTAAATTGAAAACAAAATACAAAAATAAATCCAATTCAAAATATTTTTTTTTTAATTAATAGTATCTCAATAATTATAGCCCTTTTTAACTTTCTAATACTAATCATACTGACATTCATCAAATCATTGAGAAAGCTTAAGATCGTCATTAAACAGAACAGTACCTGCGATGCCCAGTGTCTGTAAGGGTTAAAGATAAGTACCTTTTCTCTCAACTCATTCACTTTATCATGCTGTAGTGTTTAAGCTGCTATGCTTCATTTACTGAGAAACACAAGTAACCTTCATCGTCCTGCTGCACAGAAAGAAAGCTGTGCATGAGACTACATTGCTGGAAAAGCAGTTAAGTTGCACAAGCCTGAAGCTTAAATGAGTCGTATTTTGAGTAGAAAATGTAACAAAACTAAACTGTCCATGAAACTTTAATCGATGCCCTCAACTCATAAAATCAGTGCTTATCATTCCAACATCATGCTCTGCTTATCATTTACAACAAACTTTGTGTCTTGTGCTCATCTATGATGATTAAACTACTCACTTGGCAGCTCACTAAGTTTTGGAACACAAACCACAAGAGAATTGTTTGTGCTCTGCAGGGCAGTGTAAGCACACACAGAGAGAGAGAGAGAGAGAGAGAGAGAGAGAGAGAGTGAGAGACTGTGGTCATGAATTAGCGTGGTTTTGGGTGGATGGGTTGTGTTTGCTCAGCAGAGGTTCATCTGAAGCCCTAAAGACACATTCATCTCACAGCCAGCACCTGATAAAGAGACACAGAGACCCTGTATGACATGAGAAAACACTTAGTCACCGTCTGTGTGTGTGTGTGTGTGTGTGTGTGTGTGTGTGTGTGTGTGTGTGTGTGGATGGATGGGGGCGGGTGGGTATTTGAGAGAGAAAGGAGACTGCAGAGGAGGCCGATATTTATATCTTTAACCCTTAATGACACTGGATGTCTCAGTTCTGTTCTATGATGTTTAAAGAGCTCCCCCTCCACAGTCAGCTTCAGTTACTGTTTGTCACACAGCATAGACTTCATAGTGATTTATAGACTGATTCAGATACACTGTAAGAGATAAATAAGTAAAAAATCAGTGAATTGTATGGTAATAAATGGCAGCTGTGTTTGCCAGATCTTTACTGTAAAATTAGGTTTTACACACTAAACTTATATTTACAGTACATATTTAATGTGCATAAAATACCAACCTACTGAAGTACTAAAATCTGTTTTGTACCTTTATAATATACTGACAACCACCTAAAAACACAAGTGGTAAAAATAGTTACACTTGAATCAAAGCTCATCACAAGCAGCTTTTGCACAAGCTGAGGAGGAAAATATTAATATATACTGTAGATGATAACCAACACGACGCTAAAATAATGCAATAAACATTCCTTTAACAACATAGAGTTGAGGTCAGAATCTGCAAAATGTTAATTATTTTAACAAAATAAGAGGGATCATACAAAATGCATGTTATTGTTTATTTAGTACTGACCTGAATAAGATATTTTACATAAAAGATGTTTACATATAGTCCACAAGAGAAAATAATAGTTGAATTTATAAAAATGACCCCTTCTGTAGCTTCTGAAGGGCAGTACTAAATGAAAAAAATATATAATATTTAGGCAAAATAAGAAAAATGTACACATCTCCATTCTGTTCAAAAGTTTTCACCCCCGGCTGTTAATGCATGGTTTTTCCTTCTGGAGCATCAGTGAGTGTTTGAACCTTCTGTAATAGTTGCATATGAGTCCCTCAGTTGTCCTCAGTGTGGAAAGATGGATCTCAAAATCATACAGTCATTATTGGAAATGGTTCAAATACACAAAAATGCTGGAAAACCAAAGAATTTGTGGGAGCTGAGGGGTTTTTCTGAAGAACAGCAGGCAGTTTAACTGTTCAGGACAAACAAGGGACTCATGAACAACTATCACTAAACAAAAAAAACACAGCTGTGGGTCATTCAGGTAACAGCACAGCATTAAGAATCAAGGGGATGTAAACTTTTGAACGGGGTCATTTTTATAAATTCAACTATTATTTTCTCTTGTGGACTATATGTAAACATCTTTTATGTGAAATATGTTATTCAGGTCAGTACTAAATCAACAATAACATGCATTTTGTATGATCCCTCTTATTTTGGTAAAATAATTAACATTTTGCAGATTCTGAAAGGGGGGTGTAAACTTTTAACCTCAACTGTAAGATGTAACATAACACCTTAATTTATGTAGCCTAACTGGTAAGAAGCATAGGGAATTCTGGGAATGTCAGTTTACAGTTTTTCACTGAAAATTATATGAAAACTGTTGGAGCTTGACAATATAAATCATTGTTTAATTGCATTGAAACGTTCAGCTGTTTCACAGAGAAGAAGGTTTGTAATGACATGAGGGTGAGTCAATGATGACAGAATGCAGGGTGAACTGTTCCTTTAAATGTTGTATTGCTATCTGCTCTGGCAGGTTTACATGATTGTTGTGACTTTAGTAACTATTAAAATAAAACTAACAAGAGATGCATGACTTAATTAGGCATCTTGAGAGTACAGTCATGATTTGAGCAGTTCCACATGGATATAATAGCAGGATGATTTGAGGAGAACTGCTGCTGACATCATTTCCTCTCTAATGAGGGTAATGAGCGGTGCTACACACACACACACACACACACACACAATAACCCCAGGAGGATGCCGTGCCATCAGGATGGGTGTGTTATGTATTAGTTAGTCAAGCTAAACTCATTTCTGCAGATTCACAGCTGAAAGATGCTCACAAACACTGAGGAACTGCTTTGTTTTGGTTTTTGTTTTTATTTCTGTAGCGTTTTATACAGTACAGATCGTTTCAAAGCAGCTTTGCATTAATAAAGCATGCACTAATAATGTTGTAAAATTAATCATGAAATAAATTCAATTTCAGCTATAAAGCAGTTCTACAGGAGACAATAGAGTCATTATTCAGATCAGCATTAATTCAGTTCAGTTCAGTGCTGATTCAACTCTATATTAGTGTCAGTGCAGTAAAATCAATATTACCGAATATTTATATTAATTATCCTAAGTATAACTTCAGAGTTTTAAGAAATCTGTTTTATTTTATTATTATTTAAATACTATTATAGTGCTTATTAATATTTTGAATTAGCTTGCATTTTTTAGTTTGAGTTTTAGTAATTCGTTATGTGCTTTTGTCATTTTTATTAGATTTTTATTTATTTTTAGAAATGATCAAATTTACAATTTATTTTTATTTCCGTTTTAGTAGTTTTAGTACTTCAACTAAATTATTTCAACATTTCAGCATTTATTCATTCATTCATTTGTTCGTTTATTCATTTCAGCTTTGTTTCGAGTACCAAAAATTAATTTTGAATAGCTTTATTTTTACTGAATAATACAGCACTCACAGAAATATATTAGAACCCATCATAATTATATACTATTCTTACATAAGTAATTAAATCATACAAATATATGATATTACAAACACTTTATCATGGTAACCACAAACTATAGAGATGACTTTATATTGTAAAATCATAATATATTAATAAAAGAAAACAGCATACATCACTTTAAACAATTTCGGAATTTCTGTGCTAATAGTGTCACCAAACTAAATTAAAAAACTTTTTTTTTTTTTTAAACACGGTTACCATACCGTCTGTCATTGGTCATGCAGACAGATAGTCCCGCCCCAGACTCAGCTGATTGGTTGAGTTAGAGATTGACATGTTGGGCCACTCAAACAAAACAGTGCTTCACTCTTCTGGAAGTCAAACTACCAGTGACTGACTCACAGTGACTCACAGCAGCTTTAAAATGGGAAACGGGAAAGAATAAACGAAAGGTTTTGATTGTATATGGTTCAGCATGTGTGAGGTCAGAGGTCAGGGTGGGTTAGCTGTATTTGACCCATGTGCAGGTGTCAGGAGAACTAGAGAGGTGGATCTCTCTGTGAATCTCAGCAGCTGTGAGCAGGTGCAGTCGATTAGAGCACGCACACACACACACACACACTCTGACACACACACTTCTCTCTCTCTCGCTCGCTCGCTCGCTCGAGGCTTGAGGTTTGGCTGAAATTGGATCTGCTCACTGGAGTAATTTCCCATATTGTGTGAGGAGGTGCTGGAAACAAAATAGCAAGTGTAAGCAGCAGGAGACTATATGTGTGTGTGTGTGTCTTGAAAGTTTGAAAGCAAGTAAGAAAAAAGATTAGAAATAAAGGAATAGTACACCCAAATTTGCTGCAAATCTGCTCACCCTCAGGCCAAGATTAGGATGAGTTTGTTTCTTCATCAGTGTCTCAGCAATACATGCTCTGCAGTGAATGGGTGCCGTCAGAATGAGAGTCCAAACAGCTGATAAAAACATCACAATAATCCACACCACTCCAGTCCATCAGTTAACATCTGGAGAAGACAAAAGCTGAAACTAATCCAGCATTAAGATGTTTTTAACTCAAATATGAGTCCATAATAACGCTTCCTCGGTGTAAAAGTCCATTAAAATCCAGCTACATATTTGTTTAGAGCTGTTTTGGCTTGTAAACAGTGCTTGATCTGTGCAGATTTCTCTCCTGATTCAGACCAGAACACTTCTTCACTGGAGGAAGAGTTATGTTTCACTGTTTTATCAGCTGTTTGGACTCTCATTCTGACGGCACCCATTCACTGCAGAGACACTGATGCAGAGACACATTTCTCCAATACTAATCAGTTATAAAAAACCAGAGTGCTATTGTGCATTGATGTGGACAACAATATAGTTATCGTTATAATTATTGTTCTTAGTGTGAACGGGCCTTAAAGATGTGAAGATGTGAGGTTTCTATCTAGTTTACAACCAGGGATAATCAACCCCGGAATGTTTTGAAACTTGTAGTAACATTTATAAAATATCCAACCAAAATGTTTCAGAAAAAAACGATGTATAAATAATGTTTTTGTGCTAAAGACCAGATGACTCTCAGTTCCAGTTACTGGAAGAAGTTTGTTCATAACTTTGAGAAAACCTTTCTGAGAATGTTCCCTGTTGTCTGGGAATCAGTGATTGTGTGATGAAGTGTTTCTGTGCACAACCACTTACTTCATCAACAAAACAGAGATCAAATCAATGAATCGAATCATATTTTCTAAGCATAGCTAACAGTGCATGACGCTAGTGATGCAAACTCAAACTCAAAGCTTTGATCTCCAGAAAACACAAATGAATGCTTAAAATCACTGTAAGATGCTTTGAATAACAGATGAATAAACAGCCTGTGAGGATCAGTCTGAACGTTATGTTTGATCAACAATATCTGCCTCTATTAATATTGCTCTACAGTAGGAGCTTGTTTGGACTTGCAGCACAATGTGATACACGTCACACGGAGTGATTTATTCATGCAGATGTTCAGTGCTTAGAACTGAACTGCTTCCCAAAGCCTTTCCAGGAGGACAGTAGGGAAACTGCTGAAGTGTGTGTCATCCTGCCCTCTGCTGGACACGATGATCACAGACGCATACTAGCATACTACTTGTACTGTATTTCTGTAGTATGCAGTATGCATGCTGTGCAACACACTCTGTATTTAATGCATACACTACATGCACCAATATAACAGACAATACTGTACTCAGTACTGTATCCCACAGTGCAATGCTCAACTAGACCTTTTATTTCCAGTGTGAATATTTGGCTGGACTGATAAAAGTAAAGACATATTTTGAAAGAAAAAACTGAATTAAAATGCAGTTATTATTTTTTAATTTAGTTTTGTTCTGTATAGCTGAAATAGTTTTTTTTTTTACAATTTATATTTAAAATTTTAGTAATTTTCTTCAGTGTTTTTGTTATTTTAGTATCATATAATGTAATGTAATTATAGTTTTATTCAGAAATTAAATTACTTTTTTTTTTTTATATATATATATAAAGATGTGAAAGTTCATATAAACACTTGAAACACAAGATATCTCAGAGAAATCTATAATCAGACCGAAGAGTCGTAACTCTCACATCAGACGCGGCTGTGAGGTGCTGTGTTCGTGTGACTGGGCTTGTGTCTTCCTGTTGTGGTGAACATCAGACAGGTTTTGTTCTCAGTGGTTCACCGCGTTGGGTCATTTTCACAGCCGAGGCATCATGTGCTGATATTCATCAGCCTCCAGAGCAAGATTAGACGACCCAGACCCAGACGAGCCGCCCGCAGCCTGATAGACAGCCGTCTAGACACTGAACGGGCTCTTTTTCCGAGCATTGTTTGCTGGCATTTAACAGAACCGAAAACAGGAAACCTGCCACACATACACACGAGTTCCCCAAACGCACTTGATGAAGAACCAGAGGAATTGTGTGAAAGTGTAACACAATTACTGGCATATCTGGGTCAGATTTAACATTTAATTGCACTTTATTTCATGATTTCACCGTGGAACACCATAGATTTTGCTTTTAATGTACTAGTATGTCTTTATGGCAATCTTAGCTCTCCTGAGAACAAGCAGCAGCATCATCATCATCATCATCATCAATTAGTGCTGATTACATGTAATCTGATTCCAAATATCAAGTACTTGTAAATAGATTATATTAAATTTTTAAATACTTGTAATCAGACTTATTGATTACGTAATTACATTATATTCACACAATAACAATACATTATGAATAATGTATTGATTAAATTTTAAGTGTTTTCGGTTTCACTTTATTTTAAAGTGTCCTCGTTACAGTGCAATTATGCATTTAGGTACTGAGTGATATTATCAGAATGAGAATCAGAATAAGCTTTATTGGCCAGGGATGTTTACACATACAAGGAGTTTGTTGTAGTGACAGAAGCTCCACAGTGCAACAGAAAGACAGCAACAGGACAGGACACAGATAATAAAGAATAATAAACAAATATACAAAGAGGCAATGTACAAAAAAGCAAAAACACAATATATAATATGGACAATTATGTGTGTGCAGGTCTGATATGTTGTGTTTTTGCTACAACTTTATCAATTGTAGTCCATTACTGCTTCCAAATTACATGACAATTAACAAATTCCCCAAAAACAACATCCACAAACATGATTCAGTGATTTTCTGAGTGTGCATCTGCACTGATGAGCACCAGGAGGCGTCACACACACACATAACTCCACTCTATACAGGACAATAGAGTCAATATGTTAACTAATACTTGATTAATCACATTTGTTTGCATACGTTTAAATATGCAACTGAGACATTCATCTAGTTAGATATGCACTCATTTTCAGAACAGAAATGCATAAAGCCAGGTTCATAATTCTTTGATTTTGTTGTCAAATTAAGGTTACAGGTTTTTCCAGAGGGGATTTTGCATTTTTCTTTTTATCACTCCATAAATCAGAAAATACTGTCAACAGACAGAAAACAAACATGTTTTTACGTGTGAGTGAAATATGAACAACCCTTTAGAATACAGAGAGGAATAAAACTGTGAAGTTTGGTGTCTGTGAGAAAGAAAAACATCTCTTTAAAGATATGGATTGGAATGCAAATAGATAAAGTGCAATAAAATATATTCTTAAATGTGTGTTTCTTTCCACTAGTCTGAAGGAAGGGACATGATATAGAAGCAACATCGACTAAAATCTTTAAAAGTTTTGCATGGATTTTACATGATGTCCAAGAAACGTGGCAGTATCATGGCATATTCTATACCATATTTAATATATAAATACCATAAAAATAGCAGTCATTCATGATAGCCATATGCAAGCTATTTACATGGTAAATATTACAATGTTTACATGCCATTTGAATCAGCATCAAGACATACTGTGATGATATTTTCATGCTGTTTTTGGTCGTTTTTCTTTGCTAACATCAACTTGTTTAGTATTTAAAGGGAAAAAGCTTAAACCAGGTCTTTTGCTAGTCTTATCCAGGTTACAAGTTTAGGTTATAAAAACATTGTGGGAACATTGTTTTGAAATGTTTCTAAAATGTTGAAATTTCTTGTCGTGATTCTAACACTATGTAAATTTTATTTTTTAAACATTCTACTAATTTTATTTTCACCCACAGTTTGTTTTTTATATTCTAGAAACAGTAAAGTATCCAGTTTTCTTGTCGTGATTGTAACGTTATTTAAAGGTTACAAAAATGTTCTTTAGAATGTTCATCAACTACTAATAACATCATGAGAACGTTCAGAGAATAAAACATTTCTCTCAACGTTATGAGAAAATATATCAAATAATAATAACGTTATAATGTTTCATTAACATTACATTAAGAATGTCTTGTCCTAACATTTCTGTAAGTTTTAAGAAACATTATGAGAATGCTCGCTGTTAGCCGCAGAGACTGGTCTGGTTTGATGCTTTTAAAGGGGTTTGGGGTATTTGTCATTTGGTTGTGTTGGGATTAAAGTCATTCTGAATCTGGCTGAGCTCAAATTTCAATAGTTTTTTTTCAGTTTGTTTGCACATCAAAGCAGTCTAAATCTCATTCTCTTGAATTTGGCTTCATGAATATTCTGATATATACTGATGATTGTCGGAGTGTTTTTGAGGAAAGATACATTATTAAATTTGCAGATGATTCTGTGATTGTGTCTCTCCTCACTGAGTTAGATGGGAGTCACGGTCCAGTGGTAGATCATTTTATTCAATGGTGTGATGCTTCGTTTTTTAATATGAATGCTTCTAAAGCAAAAGAGATGTTTATTGACTTCTGTGAGAACTTACCTGTGCTGCCTGCAGTCATTCAGATTTCAGATGATGTATAAATCTCAATTTTGAAAAACTGACACTTAAAACTGGTTTTGTGCTCCAGGGTCACAAATTAAAATTTGGGGCAAACACTGATATTATTAGAGGGAATGTTCCTCAACGTATGCATTTTTGGAGGAAACTTCAAACTTTTCATATGGATGTGTCTTTTATGAATACTTGTTTTAAGTTTTTCTATTATTTGTTGGTATGGCAGTTTGAATGTAAAGAACAGGGGTACGTTGAATAGTATAGTTTACATGTGCAGTAAGATGCACTAAAAAATCAAAACTTGAGAAAACTTAAAAGTTTAAGGCAAACAGCTTCAGCAGATTTTTGAGTTTTCTCAACTTGTTTTGACGTCAACATGAAATGGCTTGGGATTCGTTTTAAAAACGACTTGTTTCAATGATTCAGAGTCGACTCTTTCTTTTGAGAGACTTTATACACGGTGCACTTTCAGATTTGAAAGTTTGCCGGATGTTTTCATTCACTTACAGCTGTCTTATGAAAGGTACTTCTCAAAAATCCATAATAGGGGCACTTTAAGGACAATAGAGTTAAGTTAAGCGAATGTTGGCAGGAAAGTATGTTTTGCACATTTATCTTCAGACACAGAATCCTCAGCTGCTCTGGTCCTGGTAAAGTAGCGGTTTCTCCTTCATACCTGAGCTGATGACACTGTAATTACGGAGGGTTTTTACCGGCCTGAAAGGAGCGCCTGGCATTCCTGAAGCAGATGGAAGCGTGGCTGTAAATCCTCTGCGTTACCTGAGGCTGATTCCTGCACTTCTAGCTGCAGAAGGAGCCTTTGGTGTGAGCTCTCCTGACCCTCATCGCTCTTTACAAGCGTTTAAAGCATCGGTTACAGCTTTAGCCGGCCACAGGCGACGGCGCTGTCCATCCCAGAGCTTAACGCCAAGCCTTTCTCCAATACACATTGGAATTTGTGCCTTCAACATGTCAGAAAGATGTTGAGATACTGAGAGGACCACTTAACGTTCCTCAAGAAGAACGAGAGCGGACACTTCAAAATGTCAAACAAAGCGAGTTCAGACAAACCCAATCAGCAGAATATACTAACACGAAGCTGAGCACAAATGTTTTACTATTGTTATACTGCGGTAAATCATTCGAAGAGTTAAACCCCCACCAGTGCAGTCTGTAGTCCTGGATTTATTTTTTCCTCTCTTTTTCATTGACTTTTTAACAATGCACACAACATATTGTTCATGCATTGGCTCTGAATTTCATTGCAAATGTGTGTAAAGATGCATAATAGCTCCATTTTGTTCATTCATTTATATATAAGTGCATCTTTTAATGCGTTTCTTCTTGGTTCTACAAATGTTAGAGAAACATTCCATTTTATCATTTGGAAAACATTGAGAATGTTACATTTGACAGTGCTTCCAACGTTCAAAATGTCCAGTTTATTAATGCATTAAGAATGTTACATTTCAGTGTTCTCTCAACATTTAAAATGACCCATTTTTAATATTTAAAGATTTCTTGGTTATGCGAATGTTAGAGTATATTCCATTCATCATTTAAAAAGCTGTTATGAAAACATATCTTTCTGAATGTTTTTTAAACACTGAAAATGTCCTGTAATGTTTTACATGTATTAAGAATGTTTCATCTTGGTTATGCAAACATTAGAGGAACGTTCCGTCATTTTGAAACATCATGAGAATGTTTACATTTCAACTACATTTCTCAAGATGTAAAACACACTGTTTTATGCTTAAAGCACATTTTACATTAGATGAATTTTCCATTCTATCATTGTGAGAATGTTATAAGAAAATTCTATTATTACTGAAAAACGTTATCCAACTTAGTTCTGAGAATGAAGAAATAACATCATAAAGACGTTCTGAGAATTGCCTCTCAGCATTACGAGAATGTATATCAAATATTAATAATGTCATAAGAACATCCCATAAGTTTTAAGTGAAAGTTCCCCGTGATATGGGTATAATCTACTGTTTTCTTAATAATAGCATCACTGATGAATCATTCACAATAAGACCAGGAACATGAGTTCATACAGTCCATAGAGTCCGCTTTCTCTCTACACTGTTGAAGAATTACACAAATAACAATATAGAACTGATCAAGACCTGTATGAGAGAAACTACTACTACTTAATAAACAGATGGCTGACTAATAACTGCATTTACATGTATGTATGCATTTAGTAAAAGCAATTTGCCTAAATGTTCTTAATAACAATGCCAGGTTTATTAGATGAATGCATTAGGAAGAAAGATGCTTTTTTGTTGTTGCATGCAATGCAATGCAAGTTTATTTGATTTCATTCAGACAGAAATGAACCCCAGCACATCTTTTTCCTGTTTGCAACTTAAAAACTGACCAAGAGCTCTGATGCATCATCGTTTCTGAGTTCAGAACAAACCTCTCTGAACTGCTATGCCAGTGATTGTGGCGTTACGTCCCGCAGTGTGTTTGTAAAAACACCAGCAACAGTTTGACTTCCAAACAGCGACGTGAAGTGGCTCAGAGTCACGGCAGAAACAGGAAAACAACAGCACTCGCTTCCCATGAAGAGCGATGATTGATGTGATGCTTGTTGTGTGAATGTTTAAGCGTTCAGAGAAAGAATTTACAAGAGAAATCACAGTTTTAATGAGGATCAGTATCAGGGTCTGCATTGCTTTGAACTCTCTGACCCCTGACGCTCACCTCTGCATTCTTCAGCTACTGATTTAGTTTGTGACATAATGTGCTGTTCACCTTCAACCCACAAAATGAAGCGTCTCGATACAAGAACTTACTCCAAAAACAGACTTGTTTATGAACTCTGTGTTGGTGAGAAACGGCCTTTGATGCGTTTAAAGCGCGGTGGGAAGACGGCGATTGTTTTTCTCAGTGTGAGAGCAGATGATTTGAAGTTATTTCTGTGTGAGTTTTTCCCGATTGCACAATCTCCTGGCACACATGCCACTGTACTGGGGGTAAAAGCCTGAGATTTATGGGTGAATGTTTCAAATAAAACTCTGCTTGACAATGAGAAACCACATCACTGCACGGCTTTCATTCAGAGACCAAATAACAATAATTCACCTTAAGAAATCATGCAAAATGTAGCTTGCATTGCATTCGGTTATGTGCACAAAAGCACACAGCCGCCTGTGTTTGCAGTATGTGCATAAAATAACAGGATGGCCTGCTGCATTTGACAAAATGCGCAATATGACATGCAATAAGTTTAGCTTTTGTCTGCTAAATGCATAAATGTAAATGTAAATAGCCAAAGCTACCTGCGTGGAATACTGTATCTCATAATGCAATGTGTGATCATCTGTGTCTTGTGTGTGGCGAATGATCCAGAAATTGAAGAAGCAATCCTGCTACCTGATTTGATCAGACTCCCAAATAACAAGACAGTTTTACTGTGTAAAAGCAGAAGAAAGCAGCGAGCTGAACAAACCTTACGGGAAGACATTTGTCCTCTGTTGTTCCTCCATAACAGGCTTCTGTGCTCTCTGACCCCGTGACCTTTGACACAGAGGTGGAAACTTGACCCTTAACATCATCAGAGCAGAGGTCAGAGGCCGTGTGTGTGTGTGTGTGTGCCGTAACACTCCAGTTTCTCCTGTAGCCTGATAACTGTCCGTCATTGATTAGTGAGGTGTGTGTGGAAGCGTCTCCTCTCAAATCCTCAACTTATCTCAGTACAAGAGCTAGAAAACCTGTGATGGAAACTCTGAGTAATAAAATGCACTTCCTCTAAATCAGCTGGCTTTGCTTTCAAGACACAGAAGACACCAACACAGAACTATAACTCTCTCTCTATATATATATATATATATATATATACACTAGTGCTGTCAAATGATTAATTGCGATTAATAGCATTCAAAATAACAGTTTTTGTATTCATAATATATGTATGTGTACTGTGTATATTTATTATGTATAGCTATATAAATACACACACATGCAGTATATATTTTGAAAATATTTACATTTATATACATTTATATATTTTATATTATATCTAAATATATTTAATATATAAACATAACATATTTTTTTAAATATATACATGCATGCATTTACATAATAAATATACCTAGTAAACACACATATATTATGTGAACAAAAACCTTTATTTTGGATTTGATTAATCGTTTGACAGCACTAATATATATACACTACCGTTCTAAAGTTTGGGATCAGTAAGACTTAGAAGTTTCTTCTGCTCATCAAGACTTTATCTATTTGATCAAAAATACAGAAAACTGTAATTTTTTTAATATACTTTAAAATATAATGTATTTCTGTGATCTGCAGCTGTATTTTCAGCATCATTACTCCAGTCTTCAGTGTCACATGATCTTCAGAAATCATTATAATATACTGATTTACTGCTCAACAAACATTTCTGATTATTATCAATGTTGAACACAGTTGTGCTGCTCAATATTTTTTGGGACCTGTGATACTATTTTTCAGGATTCTTTGATAAATAAAATGTTAAAAAGAACAGTGTTTATTCAAAATAGAAATTTTGTCTTACAATATACACAACTATTCAAACGTTTGGGGTCAGTAAATTTTTTCCTACTTTTTTTTAAAGAAATTAATACTTTTATTCAGCAAGGATGTGATAAATGTATAAAAATGAAAATAAATCAGTATATTAGAATGATTTCTGAAGGATCATGGGACACTGAAGACTGGAGTAATGATGCTGTAAATACAGCTGCAGATGACAGAAATAAATTACAGTTTAAAGTATATTAAAATAGGAAAACGATTTTAGAAATTGCAATAATATATTACAATATTATAGTTGTTTCTGTATTTTTGATCAAATATTTACAGCCTTGATGAGCAGAAGAGACTCCAGTAAAAATCTTACTGATCCCAGACTTTTGAATGGCAGTGTATATATAAATACATACATATACAAGTATTTGTTTAGAGAATCTGACCTGAACTTTCTCTGATGGAGGAGAAGAAAACGATTACAGGCGGATCGTTCATGTGCCTCATGAATCAGACGCTGAAAGATGGATGTTTTGGGAACACAGTTCATTTGACATTCATGATGTTCACATCCTCATCCATCACTGCTGATCACTGCGGTCTGTGCTCACATGCAAACCACAGACTTTCTGTCAACGCTTACAGTGGAAAGTGTTTTAAAGTGTGAAACACTGATTAAGAAAGAAAGAAAGAAAGAAAGAAAGAAAGACAGCCAAAGCAAAGAAACTGCCAAAAATACATTTAATTTATTTATTATACACTAAAGCGTCTACTATTATATGTAATACTCTGTACAATACAATATAATATACATAATGCAATATACACAATGTGCTATTAAACAGTACACAGAGGACAAGATTATAAATGTGCATATTATAAATGTAGACATTATGTGAGCGAAAAAAGTAGACTTTATGTGCAATCAAGCAGTAAGTGACAAGTGCTTAGGTAGTATAGTTGACATGTTGATACCATGATGAATAAAGACTTTTACGCAATGAAATATTGCACTTGTTGAAATATAACCTTTTAGTTGATTTAAAGAATTGGTCCAAATGAATTATACAGACGTAGGGCAGAAATAAAACAATGCAATGCACTTAAATGCAACAGTGTTTCTGTGCATATAATGAAAGAAACTGAAAAGCAACAATCTGCTGATAAAAGTAACTGATGCTTCATTCATCTGTTTGTGCTGAGCTTGTGATTGGACGAGCTCCGCGTCAGTCATCGTCAGGGGCGTGGCTTTGATATCTCTCTCGCTGTAACGCGTGTTTGAGACTCAGTTTGAGTGTCAGTGATTCAGTGACACATCATCTTCATCATCATCACTGTAGCAGCTTTACCGACACTTTTCACTCACTGGAAACGTGCATCATTCCCAGCGAGGATCGTAAAACTGAAAGTCTGTGGGAAGTTTGCTGAGCTCTGTATTCTGGATTTATTTGGATTTGCGCGTCTGAGACTCCGTGAAGTTCATCCCGATGTGTCACCAGAGCTGGTTGTGGTTCTTCAGTGTGCTGCTGCTGGGCTTCTGCGCTCGGGCGACTGGGGCTCTTGAATGCGAGCATTGCTCCCGGCTGGAGCTGGAGCCTTGCGGAGGACCGGACTGGATTCTGGGCTTCTGCGGATCCGGACTCACCTGCGCGGCGCTCAACAGAACCGGACCCGCGCTCGCACCTGAGACAGGTGTCTGCAGAGGTCAGTGCCGCGCGCGAGCTTCAACACGACGCTGCATGCATGCTTATCGATATCATCAAAGAACAGGCAGGATTGCATATGTGCAGTGTTGGGAAGGTTACTTTGGAAATGCAATAGGTTACAGATTACAATCCTGCTGGAAAAAGCAATAGAAACCATCACAGAAATTCTAATGGTGTCCACTACAAATACCATTACAATCCATCAACTTTTAACCATTAAAACCATTATAAATGGTTTTCTGTAGTGTGTTTTGGGGACATATTCCATTAGGATTTAGTGGTTTTATCAAGCCACCAATAGAAGGCGACCAATTGCCAGTAGAGACCAATAGGCACCATTACAATTCCCATTATAACCAGTAAAACCATTACAAATTCTGTGATGGTTTCTGTTGGGGTTTTTTTTCCGGGGAAGTTACCCTATTTAAAACGTAATAAGTAGTGTAACTAGTTCAATTACTTTATTAAAGTAATGTAACTGATTACATTTGATTACTTTTCTAAATTACTTACTGTTAGTCATTTTGAAACATAAAGCAGGCAGGGTTAACCTTTCGAACTTTCGAAATTCTTCATCACTTGAATTGAGGTTATAATAATTTAATGTTAAAGCACAGCCACCACAAAATCAGACTTCCTTTGAGATCATGCTGAGGTTAAATACTGATCTAAAACCATAACAAGAAACACGTTTAGTAGCTATGATACTGTTTTTGAAATGAAATATTTGCTTAGTTATGACAGGAAACACTGGTATGTAACAATGACTTGGGGAAAAATAGTTCATCTTAAAAAATAAAGCATACACATAAACCCAAATAGGAAATAAAACAGTTATGGAATAAGCATGTGTCCTATTCTGTGTCCATGAAATATTGATGTCTCATATTTAAGAGCAGTCATTGTAATTTATGAAATCTGTATGTGTTAACATTTTCATAAGTAACTGTAATTTAATTATACATTTTATACATCATCTCAGTTACTATAACTGATTACAATTACATTTATTTTCAAATTAAATTCCGTAATTTAGTTACATGTAACTAGTTACTTCCCAACACTGCTTATATGAAATATCAGATTTTTTTTAGACTTTAGAGAGTAGATGTGACAATATCATTCATGTGGATTCCAGCAAACATAGGAATTAAAGAGAACGAAGTTGCAGATGTTTTAGCTGAGGAGGCATGTAAGCTAGATGAGGTTATGGAAATCCAGTAAATCGGTAGCAAAAGTAATAATTAAGAATAGTATAATAAAGGAAAGGCAATGTAACTGGGATTGGGAAGTAACAGGCAGACATTACTATAGAATCCAGGAGAAAGTAGGTAAAGGTAATAACAAAACAAGCTATAATTACACGATTGAGAATGGGACACACAGGGTTAAATAAAACATTACATCTGATAGAGAAACATCCAACTGTTTTCTGTGATCATTGTCAGGATAGAACACATACACTGCCAAAAGTACATCACAGAAAGAGAAATATTAAAGAAAGAAACTAGGAAACAAAGTTCTACGGAAGTTAGCATACTTAGACATACTTAATGGTCATTAATTACCTGAGAAGAACTGGCTTGCTTAACAGAATTCTTTTTAAATTATTATTATTATTATTATCTGGGAGGCAGTTGACTCAGGCCCACACTCCAGTATAGTAGGTGGCAGTAATGCAACTTATCGTTGGATGCTGACCACCATTAAAGCAAAGAAGAAGAAGAAGAATGCATGTTTATAAAGTGTATAAGACCACCCATGATGAAGAGGAGGAGGAGGAGGATGGTTGTGGGTCTTGACAGTTTCTCTCTAGTTTGGCTTCTTGTGCATCATGTCATGATTGAATGATGGATGTGGTTATGTTGATTGATATGATCAGTTGATTCTGTACTGAGTTGGTTACTGTGACAGTACCATGGTAAAGTGATGATATCAGTTGGGTAATACAATTGTACTTTGATATGTGGTGTGATATTGATTAATATGTACAATGGCACGTTACTACCATGCTAAAAACCATGGTGCATGTCCAAAAACATGGTATTGCCATAGTTACATAGTCCAAAATAATGTAGTATTGCTGTGATACATGTACAAAAATCATGGTATTTGCCATGGTATGTCCAAAATACTATAGTATTGCCATGGTACATGTCTAAAAACATGGTATTGCTCCCAAAATACTACAGTATTGTCATGGTACATGTCTAAAAACATGGTATTACCCCCAAAATACTGTAGTATTGTCATGGTACATGTCTAAAAATATGGTATTGCCCCCAAAATACTACAGTATTGCCATGGTACATGCCTAAAAACATGGTATTGCTCCCAAAATACTACAGTATTGTCATGGTACATGTCTAAAAACATGGTATTACCCCCAAAATACTGTAGTATTGTCATGGTACATGCCTAAAAACATGGTATTGCTCCCAAAATACTACAGTATTGCCATGGTACATGCCTAAAAACATGGTATTGCCCCCAAAATACTGTAGTATTGTCATGGTACATGTCTAAAAACATGGTATTACCCCCAAAATACTGTAGTATTGTCATGGTACATGTCTAAAAATATGGTATTGCCCCCAAAATACTACAGTATTGCCATGGTACATGTCTAAAAACATGGTATTGCTCCCAAAATACTATAGTATTGTCATGGTACATGTCTAAAAACATGGTATTACCCCCAAAATACTGTAGTATTGTCATGGTACATGTCTAAAAATATGGTATTGCCCCCAAAATACTACAGTATTGCCATGGTACATGCCTAAAAACATGGTATTGCCCCCAAAATACTGTAGTATTGTCATGGTACATGTCTAAAAACATGGTATTACCCCCAAAATACTGTAGTATTGTCATGGTACATGTCTAAAAACATGTTATTGGTATTACCCCCAAAATACTGTAGTATTGTCATGATACATGTCTAAAAGCATGGTATTGCCCCCAAAATACTACAGTATTGCCATGGTACATGCCTAAAAACATGGTATTGCCCCCAAAATACTGTAGTATTGTCATGGTACATGTCTAAAAACATGGTATTACCCCAAAATACTGTAGTATTGTCATGGTACATGTCTAAAAACATGGTATTGCCCCCAAAATACTACAGTATTGTCATGGTACATGTCTAAAAACATGGTATTGCCCCCAAAATACT
The DNA here is from genome assembly GCF_936440315.1 of Barbus barbus. Lineage (NCBI taxonomy): Eukaryota > Metazoa > Chordata > Actinopteri > Cypriniformes > Cyprinidae > Barbus > Barbus barbus. Next base: position 28,925,786 of record NC_136758.1, read on the forward strand.
GTAGTATTGTCATGGTACATGCCTAAAAACATGGTATTGCCCCCAAAATACTGTAGTATTGTCATGGTACATGCCTAAAAACATGGTATTACCCCCAAAATACTGTAGTATTGTCATGGTACATGCCTAAAAACATGGTATTGCCCCCAAAATACTACAGTATTGTCATGGTACATGTCTAAAAACATGGTATTGCCCCCAAAATACTGTAGTATTGTCATGGTACATGTCTAAAAACATGGTATTACCCCCAAAATACTGTAGTATTGTCATGGTACATGTCTAAAAACATGTTATTAGTATTACCCCCAAAATACTGTAGTATTGTCATGATACATGTCTAAAAGCATGGTATTGCCCCCAAAATACTACAGTATTGCCATGGTACATGCCTAAAAACATGGTATTGCCCCCAAAATACTGTAGTATTGTCATGGTACATGTCTAAAAACATGGTATTACCCCCAAAATACTGTAGTATTGTCATGGTACATGTCTAAAAACATGGTATTGCCCCCAAAATACTACAGTATTGTCATGGTACATGTCTCAAAACATGGTATTGCCCCCAAAATACTGTAGTATTGTCATGGTACATGCCTAAAAACATGGTATTGCCCCCAAAATACTGTAGTATTGTCATGGTACATGCCTAAAAACATGGTATTACCCCCAAAATACTGTAGTATTGTCATGGTACATGCCTAAAAACATGGTATTGCCCCCAAAATACTACAGTATTGTCATGGTACATGTCTAAAAACATGGTATTGCCCCCAAAATACTACAGTATTGTCATGGTACATGTCTAAAAACATGGTATTGCCCTCAAAATACTACAGTACTGTCATGGTACATGTCTAAAAACATGGTATTGCCCCCAAAATACTACAGTACTGTCATGGTACATGTCTAAAAACATGGTATTGCCCTCAAAATACTACAGTATTCTCATGGTACATGTCTAAAAACATGGTATTGCCCCCAAAATACTGTAGTATTGTTATGGTACATGCCTAAAAACATGGTATTGCCCCCAAAATACTACAGTATTCTCATGGTACATGTCTAAAAACATGGTATTGCCCTCAAAATACTGTAGTATTGTCATGGTACATGTCTAAAAACATGGTATTACCCCCAAAATACTGTAGTATTGTCATGGTACATGTCTAAAAACATGGTATTGCCCTCAAAATACTACAGTATTGTCATGGTACATGTCTAAAAACATGGTATTACCCCCAAAATACTGTAGTATTCTCATGGTACATGTCTAAAAACATGGTATTGCCCCCAAAATACTACAGTATTGTCATGGTACATGTCTAAAAACATGGTATTACCCCCAAAATACTGTAGTATTGTCATGGTACATGTCTAAAAACATGGTTTTGCCATAGTTATTTGTCTAAAATACTAAAATAAATTATAGTATTGCCATAATTCCATATCCAGAAAATAATACCATGGTGCTTTCAGTACTTTTTAGTTGGTTTACACTTCCCATTCTGTTACTATGAGGTTTATAATGTCCAAATTGTGAAGTAATCAAGAATAATCAAGATTTGCTCAGTCAATGTGAATCTAGGTTTAGCATTCCGATCTAAATGTTCAATTAGTTCGTAGCTCATCGATTTAATAATGTCGCTGATGTAACTGCACGAGATGATTTGGCTCATGACTGACCGCAGTGTCCTGTGATTTGAGCTATGATGTGATGTTAGGCTCCTGTCCAAGAGTTTAGTCAGGAGAGGGTCACAATGGCAGGCTGGAGCTGGACTTTCTCCAGGTCTAAACACTTGGATTGCTCCGGACGGCTGAGAGAAAGCAGAAGTCGGTCTGTGGGAAGGTTCTAGAGCTCAATTACCCCTCGTCTTCATCTTCCTCCTGTGGGGTCTGTGGTTAATCCCGAGAGATCATGTCCTTGATTGGGTTTTATTTACTGGGCAGTGTTGGGGTTAATTGCTTTACAAATGATCCACTTTGAACAAGTCTGACTTACAGTTTTACAAAAACTGCTTTTCAAAACTTTGCCTCTTTTTTTTTTTACTTCACACACAAATCCAAGAATTGCACACAAAATGCAAAATGCCTCACATCTCTTGCAAAACGAAGCACTGCATTCAAAATATCACAAACACATCTCAAAAGCAAACATTTGCAAACACCTTTGCCATGATATTAATTCCTGTTAGATGTTTGTGTGTTACATAGAGAACTGTGTGTTGTGTTTTGCAAAAAGTGTTTTATGAAATTGAAAACTGAGATGAAGGCTGAGAATTAGTGTCTGGTTTTGCAGATTTGGAGTGTGCTTCTGCTGTTTGAGTGACAGCTTTCAGAAACTTTGACATGTAAAGATTTAGTGTGTAAGCAGCTGAAAAAAGCTGTAATGGATGCTGTGATTGAGATTGTCTGCGGGGTCTCGATCCTGAAATCAACACCTGAGTTACATCCGAGAGCCAGAACTCCTAAAGTAAAACGCCTTTTTACTGCCTGTGCTTTTCAGGTTCAGATATTCTCTGTGTGGTCATTATTTAGAGGGAAATAAATGCAGATGTAATATGAACATGTAGAAAATTTGAGGTTAAATAATGAGTGTCATTTTCCAGCCACTGATTAACCAGCATCTCATTAGCATAGTAATACATTATTCATGATTGCCATCATTAATTACTTCTCCCCCCCCCATTAGCAAAGAAATTAATGAGGCTATTTATATTCTGACATGGCTGAAGGTGAATGGAAGACGTGAAAATTAAAAGAGCTTGTTAAATATTGTATATCGGTCTTTTTTGGGGTACATCCATTTGTCATATGCTCTTTAAAATAAAGGTTCTTGTCATTGATGGTTCCATGAAGAACTTTTAACATCCATGGAACTTTTCTATTGCAAAAAAATTAGAATATTAAAAAAAAAATGGTTCTTTTAAGAACTGACCACTGCTAGGTTCTTTGGGGAACCCCAAAAGATTCTTCTACACTTTTAAAAGCAAAGGTACCAATGGAGGTTTTTGTAATAATGCTGTAGAAGAACCATTTTTGGTAATCTACAGAACCTTTTTCCACTATAAAGAACCTTTTTTTTTCAATATGGAAAGGTTCCATGGATGTTAAAGGTTCTTTATGGAACCACAGATGCAAACCTTTATTTTTAAGAGTGTAGATTTTGTTTATATACCTTCAGAATATTTGCACTGCATTTATGAATTTGGTGGCCAAAAATAATCATCATTTTCTGCAGTTTATTCTGTTTTACAAACAAAACCTGCAAATATGCTAATTAACAACCTCTACATCATCAATACTGCATATTTACAGCTACAGTGTGTTATTTTAGTACGACTAGAGTCTCCAAACAGAATAATGACTGTTTTCAAACAGGTTTCCCAAACTGGTCCAGTATGAATCCATCTTAGCAGTTCAATCACTGTCAGTCGGACCGACTGTTTAGTCTTGACTATCAGAAGTCTCTGTCTGGACGCCAAGAAAAACCATCTCCAGTTCTTCTGTTTGCCTTTTTATGCTGATAAAATATCAGCTTCCCACATTTGACCCGTAACTATTATAAGAGAAACAACAATAGTGAGAAGGACGCAACATGTTTGCAATCAACCTCCTTGAAACTGATTAAACTAGTTATCATGTGGACTTTAGATAACAAAACTAGACCAGACTGTTTTTATTTCAGACTAATCTGCATTCAGCAAGTACATTTCCAGAAAAAAAAAAAAAAAAAAAAAATCATACTATTGCTGTATTACCATGTCCAGAAGATCTTTGATAACACCATGGTACTTTTTGTTACTTTTCAGTCAGTGGAAACACCTTTACACTATTTTGTTATTTTAATTTCCATTTTGTATAGTACCTTTTCCAAAATATTATAGTACTGGCTTGGTACATGTCCAAAAAACATGGTAGGCCTATTGCTCCCCGGATACTATAGTATTGCCATGACATTTGTCCAAAAAGATGGCATAACCCCCAAAATACTATAGTATCCCCATGGTAAATGTACATAAACATGGTATTACCCCCGAACTACTATAGTGTTGTCATGACATGTCCAAAAACATGGTATTGCCCCCACAATACTATAGTATTTTCATGGTACATGTCCAAAAACATAGTATTACCCCCAAAATACTATAGTATTGCCATGATACATGTCCAAAACATGGTATTACCCCCAAAATACTATAGTATTTTCATGGTACATGTCCAAAAACATAGTATTACCCCCAAAATACTATAGTATTGCCATGATACATGTCCAAAACATGGTATTACCCCCAAAATACTATAGTATTGTCATGGTACATGTCCAAAAACATGGTATTACCCCCAAAATACTATAGTATTGTCATGGTACATGTCCAAAAACATGGTATTACCCCCAAAATACTATAGTATTGCCATGATACATGTCCAAAACATGGTATTACCCCCAAAATACTATAGTATTGTCATGATTTGGGGGAAGTCGTGGCCTAATGGTTAGAGAGTCGGACTCGTAATCCAAAGGTTGTGGGTTCGAGTCTCCGGCCGGCAGGGATTGTAGGTGGGGGGAGTGAATGTCCAGCGGTCTCTCCACCCTCAATACCACGACTGAGGTGCCCTTGAGCAAGGCACCGAACCCCCAACTGCTCTCCCCGGGCGCTGCAGCATGGCTGCCCACTGCTCCGGGTGTGTGTGTGTGTGTGTGTGTGTGTGTGTGCGTGCATTTGTTCACTACTCACTGCTGTGTGTGTGCACTTGGATGGGTTAAACGCAGAGCACCAATTTCGAGTATGGGTCACCATACTTGACAATACGTCACGACTTTTACTTTTTTTTATGATGCATGTCCAAAACATGGTATTACCCCCAAAATACTATAGTATTGTCACGGTACATGTCCAAAAACAGTATTGCCATAGTATCTTGTCCAAAATACTAGAGTATTGCCATGGAATATGTCCAAAACATGGTATTGCCCTAAAATACTATAGTATTGTTATGGTACTGCTCCCAAAATACTATAGTATTGTCATAGATCCATGTCCAGTAGACCATTGTTTGACTATTGAATTTTTAGTTAGTAGAGACACTTTTGCACTTATTTTAACTCCCAGTTTATTGCTGTGATGTTTATAATGTCCAAATGTCAAGTAATCCAAAATAAGACTTTTAAATGAGACTTTAGACAGCTGTTTTTATTCGAGACAAAGTAAGTTTCCCGTGTTTATTCATCCTTCTGGATTTTCTAGTTTGATCCAGACTCTGATTGGTAAACCTGTTCAGATAAACACAAACCGGTCCCTGACCGGTAGACATGAACAGATGTGCTTTGTGGGCGCCAGTGTTCGGGGTCGTGTGAAAATATGAAAATATCCTCACAGGAAGTATTCATATGGAAAAGACGTTGGTGGAGCGGATCATTCTGAGGTGACAGGAAATAATAGAGAAAGTTTTGGCAAGGCATTCGATGGCTGTTTTGAAAAGCCTGTTTGTGATGGCACTGTCTGCATGAGAAGAACCACGACGTGGGTTTCCACAAACGGGACGTTTCTGTGCCAAATGCACCAATATCTGGCTGCTTTGGTTTCAGTGCTCAGTCATGTCTAAGAATGTGGTTACTGTGCTAGCCAGTTTGGGCCTCATAATAAATCAGAAAACACATTATATCTCAATTGTTTCTTCTAGATGACGATGAGATCAGTGGGAGAGTTGAGCTGATATCCACATCTAATAGCACTGTAGGTCTGTTTTTATTTCTCCTCAGGACTTTTAGAATAGTAACGCATCTCTACCCCCAAATACTATAGTATTTCCATGGTACATATCCAAAAACATGGTATTGCCCCTAAAATACTATAGTATTGCCATGGTACATGTCCAAAAACATGGTATTGCCCCTAAAATACTGTAGTATTTCCGTGGTACATGTCCAAAAACATGGTATTGTCCAAAAATACTGTAGTATTTCCATGGTACATGTCCAAAAACACGGTATTGTCCAAAAATACTGTAGTATTTCCATGGTACGTGTCCAAAAACACGGTATTGCCCAAAAATACTGTAGTATTTCCGTGGTACATGTCCAAAAACATGGTATTGTCCAAAAATACTGTAGTATTTCCGTGGTACATGTCCAAAAACATGGTATTGTCCAAAAATACTGTAGTATTTCCGTGGTACGTGTACAAAAAACATGGTATTGCCCAAACATACTGTAGTTTTACCGTGGTGCATGTCCAAAAACACGGTATTGTCCAAAAATACTGTAGTATTTCCGTGGTACATGTCCAAAAACACGGTATTGTCCAAAAATACTGTAGTATTTCCATGGTGCATGTCCAAAAACACGGTATTGTCCAAAAATACTGTAGTATTTCCATGGTGCATGTCCAAAGACACGGTATTGTCCAAAAATACTGTAGTATTTCCATGGTACGTGTACAAAAAACATGGTATTATCCAAAAACATGGTATAATCCAAAATACTATAGTATTGCCATGATGGCACCTGTCCAAAAGTATGGTATAGCCCCAAAATATAACAGTATTACCATAATACATGTCCAAAGACATGGTATTGCCATAGTACCTTGTCCAAAATACTGTAGTATTGCCATGGTACAAAAACACAGTATTGCGAAATACCAGAAAAAATGAGATGAGATTTGAACTAAAAACACATCTACTCTTACTTCAGGTCTGATTTTATTTCTCCTCAGGTCTTTTAGAGTAGAAACGCATCTCTATGCGTCTGCTGAGCAGTTTTCTTCTGCTTTGTTTGGTGAGCGTTTGTGAGCCAAGCCCCAGGAGAGCATCATGGGGGACCGTAGGAGCCGCCGAAGCCGCTTTGTCTTTGTTTATTCACATGCAGCAGGCTGGGGGGTCTTCAGCCAGAACCTGCAGGAGCCCGAGGGGGTCTGCATCTGACGTGGATACTCTAGACTTATTTAACACACATGGTAGAGGACAGAGGAAAAACACAGATGCATGTGAAGGATGTGGAGACTCCAGGAGAGCTCACGAGAAACCTGAGGCAGTGGAAGTTAGAAAGACTCGAGCTGTTTCTAGTGAAGGACAATACTATTACTCTGAGGTTGCTCTTTCTGAGCTCGTTTATGTTTCAGTCAAGTGTCAGTTTTGTCTCAGAGGTTCTCAGATTTTTTCTCACTGTGGTTTTATTGTCAGATTAGTTTACAGTACTAAGCAGGTTTACTATCATTACCTGAATGTAAAATTAAATCATTAAAAATTTGTTTCTTGAAACAAAATAAGCATTAACCGAAGAAAAATAAAATAAAGAAATGAATAAATAAAATCTTTTTCATTTAATTTAACTTGAAGTATTAAAATAACTAAAACTAGATGAACTAAAAAATTTAAATATAAAAAACTATATAGAAATAAAAAAAAAAACTAATAAAATGACAAAATTACTCAAACTAAAATTAAAGCGAAACTTTAAAAAATAAAGTCTAAATCAAAATATTAACAAAAATATAATAGAATATCGGTGATACTGCAATAACACTGTTGAGTTTAGTAGTGTTATTTTAGTATTATTTATACACTATTATAGTATTTATTAATATTTTGAATTAGCTTTTATTTAATTTGTTTTTATTTCTCCTCAGGACTTAGTCATTTTAGTACTTAACCTTAAATATATTTTATTGCTAGTTGGCAAGGAAAAAATGATCGTTTTCTAAGTTCTAAAATAACTAAAACTAAATAAACTAAAACCAATAAATAAATATTTTAATAAATGTCAAATACACACAATAATTTAACTAAAAATAAAGTGAAAACAAAATATAACATCTATTTCTAAATATAAACAGAAAATATATTATATAAAATAACACTGAGTTTACTACTTAGCAGTGTTATTTTAGTATTAATTGTATACTATTATATTATTTATTAATATTGTGAATTAGCTTTTATTTTTATTTTCAGTGTTCATTTTCATTTTAGTTTAAGTAAAATGATGTGCTTTTTAAAATTATTTCTATTTAGCTTTTATTTAGCTTTAACATTTCTATTTAGTTTGAGTTATTTTAGAACTTCAACTGATTTTATTGAAGTTATTTTCCACTTTTTATGTTCATTTATGTTTTTCATCTAATATTTGTGTTTTATTTCAGTTTATAGCTAATAACCCTGGCACTTCAAATCATTAATCGTAACTATGAGCAGTTATAATAATAGTGATGATTGAATACTTGACCTACATTAGAGGAGACACTTGTGAGGCTGAAGGAAAGTCTGAGAACAGGTGAAAGTCTGTTTCTTTCCATCTCACTGAAACAACGGAGACATTAAAGATATCTTTCCAGACGTGACATTGTTTAAGCATTTCTGTTTGGTGCCATTCTGTGGAATGAAAGCAAACAAATCTCTGCGACAGCCGAGACGGAGACCAAACGAGCCTGGGTTACCATGGTAACACTGTCTTCTTCTCCGCAGTGGTACCCGATGTGACGGATGCAGATGATGCAGACGAGCGCTGTCCGCTGGTGAGCGGCTGTGAGCGTGTGGATGAACAGTGTGTGTGTGAATCCAAACACTCCTGCATCCGGACCTACAGCTTTCCCGACAGAGACGCCTGCGTGCATGCTGGGAAAACAGGTGCCGATTTCACCCGGAGAATAAAAACTCTTTAAATAATCCTACATGTGATTTGATCAAATTTAAGGCCAGAACAAGTCTTAAATAGTATAACAAAAATCTCAATTATCATTTTAAGAGGTTTTACCCATATATGGCCCTGGAGCACAAAAGCAGTCATATATTTGTAGCAATAGCCAACAATACATTGTATGCCTCAATATTATAGATTTTTCTTTCATGCCAAAAATCATAAAATCATGTTCCATGAAGATATTTAGTAAATCTCCTACCGTAAATATATTAAAGCTTAATTTTTGATTAGTAATATGCATTGTTAAGAACTTCATTTGAACAACTTTAAAGGTGATTTTCTCAATATTTAGATTTTTTTGCTCCCTCAGATTCCAGATTTTCAAATAGTTGTATCTCAGCCAAATATTGTCCATCATAACAAACCATACATCAATGGAGAGATTATTTATTCAGATACAGATTTATCCTTATGACTGGTTTTGTGGTCACATATGGCATATATATATATATATAAATTTGTCTTATTTATGTCTAACAATTGCTTATTGATTGATCATAATGTTTACTTTAAGGTTTTATATTATAATATGTTTGAGATGTAGATTAAGTAGAAAAGCATAGACATGTCAAAATAAGAGTCCTACTGTATTTCGGGCTTGTAAATTATTAAAAGTCCCTCATTAAGCATGTTTTTGGTGTTATTATTGGTATTTTGGTTCCCATTTTTGTTTGATATTTTTGAATGAGCAGCTGGAAGTAGTAAAGTATAGATATTTCAATGTAAGAGTCCCTGTATAATTTAGGAATGTTTACGATTAAAAGTGCCTCATTATGCATAATTTGTTTAATTTATTTTTTGGGGTTATTATTGATGTTTTGGTTCCCATATTTCTCTCATCTCATGTTTTTGAACAAGCAGTCAGAAGTAGTAAAGCATAGACATTTCAAAATAATAGTCCCTGGTATTTAAAGCTTCTTTATGATTAAAAGTCCCTCATTATACATAAAATATTTTATTATTATTATTATTCGTATTTTGGTTCCCATATTTCTCTACTCTTTTTTTAATGAGCAGCTGGAAGTAGTAAAGAAAAGACATTTCAAAATAAGAGTCAGTGTATATCAAACTTGTTTATGATTAAAAGCCCCTCATTATGTATTAAATTTTTTTTCTAATTATTATTAGTATTTTGGTTACAAAATAAACAGTATTTAGGATTTAAATTAACATAAACTCTTGTATTTTCTCTCTGAACAGCCCCGTCACAGAAAAGAAAGACTAATAAACATTACATAACACATTCAATATATAGATTTTATTAGCATCAGCACAATAATCTTTTAATTGCCTTTTGCTTCATTGTGTTGGGATTGGAACTGGTCCCAAAGCAGACATGCACTCTGCTCTTCTGGGACATGTTTTAAAAGGTTAATGCATGATATATCTTTTCATAAATCTTTTCATGTCACATTGTTTATGTTCAGCATAACGTTATTTAAACCTAAATTTAATTAAATTCATTCAACCAGAAATGTGTCCAAGTTTACATTAGAGTAATGTGGATTTATATGGTGCATTAATCATGGCTAGCCTGTGTTTGACCTGTAACTCTCTGTGTTTCTCAGGGTCTCGCCGTCACGAACACAGACACAGGTTTGTGGGTCCCGTGAACCCGGCGTGTGTGTTTTCTGGCTGTAATCTGACGGCCGACGGCTGTGTTTGTTCGTCTCAGAGCTGCGACGATCACTTCATGTACATCAACCACAGTCAGTGCCAGCGAGCCGCAGGTAACGCAGTGTTTCCAGCACATTCACACTGAACAGGACCTTATGTACGCGTCTGATGTAGATAAAGGTTTGCAAACGTGCTGGATTTTTCCAGCTAACAGAGAAAGTTCACACAACTTTCAGTAGCATTTGTTAAAGGTGCCATAGAATGGAAGACTGTATTTACCTTGGCATAGCTGAGTAATAAGAGTTCTGTTCATGGAAATGACATACTGTGAGCCTCAAGCACCATTGTTTCCTCCTCCTTATGTAAATCTTGTGCGTGCAAAAGACCACTGAAAAAGAGGTGAATCCCAACATAACAGTACAGTCAGGATCATTACTGTTTACGCCCCCAACATTTGCATAACGTATACTAACCCATGTTCTAGGCCAGACAAATCATCGATGCAGTGTTGCCAAATATTTCTAATAAGTGAAAATCAAGTTAGGAGAATGTTGTAAGAAACGTTTTGTAACCTTTAAATAACGTTCTATTCAAAACTAGACAAATTTTCCCACAGCGCTTTCATAAGTTAAATTTGTTACACATCAGGATCAGAATCAGACTGAATATTTAATGAACAAACATTTAAATAAACAAAACTTTCTGAGTGATGGATCTTTGAATTCTGCACGAGTAACTGTCTGCGAAACAACTATTAATGCTGTGAATATATATATATATATGTTGCTGCAGATCACAGAAATAAATTTCAGTTTAATACATATTCACATAGAAAACAGCTGTTTTACATTAGAATAATATTTCACAATTTTTACTGTATTTTTCTGATCAAATAAATGCAGCTTTATTGAGCAGAAGAGACTTCTTTCAAGAAAACCCTAAATCTTTGAAAGCTCTCAGATCTTATGGCATTTTGGATGTTTTGATGTGTTTTCAGGTTTTACTCGTATCATTTCTCATGGTTTTCTCGTTTCACGCAACTGAAACATTTCATTTTAATGCATGTTGAGTTTATTTAACAGCATCTTTTGTTTGGATAATGAGCTTTACTTTAGTGTTATTCTCTCCACACCTAATTATTCTATTCTCCTATTTATTATAATGGCAATCAGTGGACCTCTTCTATATTTGATTTATGATGAATGTGGAAATGCACGATCCGTTTCTCTGAATGACACAGAATTTAGACGTTTGGTTGGTTATTTTCAGTGTGGCTTGTTGAAGGAATCTCTCAAGTAATGGCTCATACAGTAACGGATCTGCGACTCGTTCCAGCGATACAGTAAACAGGGTTTCTCAGCGTTTTTCTTCAGCCAAACACTGAGCGATTACTCAAGCGCACATCTGTTGATCGTTAGCTTGTTTTCGCGAGTGTTCGAGTGGGATGTGAGTGTCTGTTTGTTATCAGCGCACAAGTGTGTAGCTTATATAACAGCCTCGTCCCTGAAAACCAGGTTTCCGACACATACGGCACACATGTGATCAGGTATCCTTGACTAAAGGAGATTCACACGTGTTCTCAGTCAGATGTGCCTCATACAGCAAAAACTAATATTTTTGAAAATATATATTTTTCAAATATGTTAAAATATAAATAAACCATTTAAAAACATATTTTGCCCTCCTTTAAAATATACAAAAACTGCCCAAAAATATATTAGCTAAATATGATTAAAAAAGATAGATAGATAGATAGATAGATAGATAGATAGATAGATAGATAGATAGATAGATAGATAGATAGATAGATAGATAGATAGATAGATAGATAAAAGTAATATAACTTTTGTGGGACAGCATCTCAAGAGTGTCTAGCAGCCCATGCAAAAGCTAGTATAGGCATGTAGATGCAGATATAATCATATTAGAAGGAAAACCCGGCCGTGAATGAATGCATGCATTAACTGCAGGTCCATACTTCCAATATGTGTTGAAATATAAAAGCTCATGTGTTCAGATGTTCTGCTCAGACTTGGCCTGTGTTCTGCTCATGATCTCATGTAAACTAGTAGTGCCCCCGTTAGCATCACAGCGGTGAAACAGCCTTCGTTAGTTCTGCTCTCAGTGTCGAGACTCTTCAGAGCGTCCGTGTTTGAGCAGACGACACACAAACACACACGTGAAGGACCGACTGTAGCTCTACGAGACGCTGAGGTGTGTGTGTGTGTGTGTGTGTGTGTGTGTGTGTGTGTGTGTGTGAGTGTGTGTGTGTGTGTGTGTGTGTGTGTGAGTGTGTGTGTGAGTGTGTGTGTGAGTGTGTGTGTGTGTGTGTGTGTGTGCACCTGGTATTCATCACGTCCTGGGGACCAAATGTCCCCACAAGGATAGTAATACCAGTAAATCTTAATCTTGTGGGGACATTTTTTGGTCCCCATGAGGAAACAAGCTTATAAATCATACAGCATAAAGTTTTTTGAAAATCTAAAAATGCACAAAGTCTCCTGTGAGGGCTAAGTTTAGGTGTAGGGTTGGTGTAGGGCAATAGCACACACAGTTTGTACAGTATAAAAACCATTACGCCTATGGGATGTCCCCATAAAACATGGAAACCCAACATGTGTGTGTGTGTGAGTGTGTGTGTGTGTGTGTGTGTGAGTGTGTGTGTGTGTGTGTTTACTGAGTTGCAGTTGAGTGCAAATAGAGCTAAATTTGGCAAAGCCTGACTTTACAGACATTTGGGAACGTCCTCGATTAGAAAGATGATCAAAAATGAAAAATTAAATTAAAATTAAAATGAGTAATGTAAGGGATGCACAATTAATAGAAATTTACAATAATAATAATAATTATAGTTATTATTATTATATTTTTCTAAAATGGTAATTATTTTATTTTAAAGTAAATCATTCCGCAAGCAATATTTCTAATTTTATTTAACATTTTTATTTAATAAAAATAATAATCATAATAAAATAAATTAATAATAATAAGGATACTAATAACAATTTGTGATTTTATATCAATATCAATATGGCAATAAAATAATAATAATAATAACAACAACAACAAACAAAAACATTATTTATTTATTTATTAATATATTAATTGATTGATTGATTGATTGATAAATAATCACAATATTTTGGCCAAATTGTGCAGCCCTACAAACAAGCACAGCAAACCTGGAGGTTTTTTTTATTTCTAAAATTTGCATTTATTTTACAATCACAAATTTATCAGAAAATAACACAATTGATTTTTCTTCCAAAATCATGCAGCCCTGTATATACTGTTTAATATAATAACCAAAATAAAGCTTATACACATATATGGGTGTTTTCTGAGAAAAGCTTCCGTGTGAATATAATTCATAGACATTTATTGTGGTGGACAGATTAATCGTTGAAAATTAGAAAGTGTCTTTAGAAGTCAATATTTTGTTTTATCTCCATAAGTCCATATCTGAAGGCAGACAGACAGGCTTATCATGTGAAGAGACTGCGTTTAATAACACACCACACGTGAGCCGCTGTTTATATTTTATAACAGATACTGTACAGTTATCATTGAAGCAAGTCAGGGACTGCAGTCGAGGGCAAAAGAACAGAAACATTTGCTCTTAAAATGATCGTTCACCCAAAGATGATCATTCTGTCAATTTCTCATGTTTCAAACCTGTACGACTGCCTTTTTCTGCAAAACATAGTGTCCATACAATGAAATTCAGTGGCCTCCAATGTTGTTTAGTTCCCAACGTTCTTCAAAACAGATCCTTTAGTGTTCCACAGGACACAGAAGTTGTACAGGATTGCACAGTGGCAGTACGGTATTATGGAAAAAATATGAGCTTGGAGGAAAAACACAATTCTCTCGCAGATGTTTTGTGTTCCTTCGAGAAACTACGTGTTCTCTCGCAAAGCCTTTGCATTCCCCGAGAAACTGCATTCTTGAAAAACAGCACCAAATTATCTTTTGCAATGATGGAAAAATATGAGATGGAAAGAAAACAACTATTTCATGTTTTTTTTTTCATTCTCTTGCAAAAAAGTTTATTTCCTTTGAGAAACTTTGCTTTCACTCACTAAACCTTTGTGTTCCCCAAGAATCTTTGCATTTGCTCGAAAAGAACTCAAAAGTTTTGCAAGCAAATGAAAAGTTTCTTGAGGGATCTCAAGACATTTGTGAAAGTTTGCAGTTTCTCAAAGGAGCGCAAAATGTTTTAGAGAGAACTAAAAAAGCATTAAAAAGTAAAGAATTAGTTTGCGTTTGCTGTCAGTGAACTCGAAGGTTTTCCGAGCAAATCCAACGTTTCTTAGTTGAAGAATTTGCGAGAGAAAGTCTCTTGAAGATTGAACAAAAAAGCATTGCAAAGTGATAAAACATTGAATTATTGCATATGTGCACAAACAAGAAATTTTGCATATGTGCACAAAAATCTCGAAAGTTTTTTTAGCAAATGCAACATTTCTTGGAGAAAGAATTTGCCAGAGAATGTCTCTTGAATGACCTCAAACTATTTTCGAGAAAACAAAAAAAGCATTGAATTATATTTGCATCCCCCCTTTAAACTTTGCATTTGTGCACAAAGAACTTTTTGAGTGAAAGATCCCTTTAAAAGTCATTGTTTTATTGGATCAAATGAGTTCAGTTCAGGTCATTGAAGACTCTGGCCTCTCCATATCTCACCGGACATCTGACTCACACGCCGACACACAAAATGCCATTTGCAACCTATTTTGTCTCTCTTTCCCTCCGATGTTGTGCTGAAGTCGCTGGAGCTGGACTCATTGTTTCTCTTCACGTGAAGTATACTGAAAATCGATGTTAAACCAGAGGGCTTAACCCAAAAAAAGCCACACAGGGGCAGCCGGACTGAGCTGGCTTTATTCTGCGCTGACTTGCATCCAAAGTCAGTCTCTGAACAGAGTGCGCATTGTACGCTTTTTCCATGAGTAAACCCTGCTTGTCAACACAGCCTCCTCTGCCTGCGAGCTGCGCGCCACGGAGGAAGACTGCCGCCCTTGTGCCCTCGGCGCAAAGAAAAACACGTTCACAAAGAGCCGCTTTACTTTCATGAAAGAGCGTCTGAGATCTCAGATATATGCATTGTTTACAAAGGGCCTTTCTGCGCTTATAAAACCAATTTCCGCTTACCCTGGAGGGTGTGTGTGAGTGTGTGTGTGTGTGTGTGTGTGTGTGTGCGCTGCCCAGACGTGATGTTAGTGTTGCTAGGTGCTTTATACTATTACACCATTCTGCTTGTGACACATTTGAGCCATTTTCACAAGCAAATATATCACCTTAAATGAAGGCTTTGTGCTTTTGTTCAAACGCAAGAGATTTCTCCCGTCGTCAGCGAATAGCTAATTATCCCCGACTGAGGATGTAAATAATGGCATATGCATTAGCCACTGAATGCATGCATTATTCAATCAAATTTGAATGACAATAAAAGCTCTGATTGCTTTGACCTCTGATGCCCTTTACTCAACCAGTCTGCATAAATATGAACATCCTCACATGGAAACATTACATAATGCCATTAATGGAGTTTGTAGATGCTAAAATATTCAGATGGTAATTCGCTATTGCTTAACGAGATGCAATATTTCAGATGCATATTGTATTGCTCAGACGTTGCTCTTTCAAATCTCAGGAGATTTAATGGAGTTCTTGATTGGTGTTTCATTGACGTATCAACTTTGTCTCAGATGTTTTTAATTCTTTCAGAGAAATAAAAATAGTGCTGGAAAATGAGTGTGGAGAGCAGCTCAGGTTGTTTGGTGAGAAACGACTGAGTTTGTATTGAGACTTTTAATCGCAGATTTTATCTGAGCACTCTTTGAGATGTTTTTGAGATCACTTCTGAAACTCCAGAGGAAATGTGTGAAATTATTGGAGTCTTTCTTGATAGAAACATCTCAGTCATTAAAATTTAGTCTGAGAAATAAATACAGACCCAAATGAGTCACTAGTCGTCTAGAAGCTCCGATCATTTGATGAGAAACGACTGAGTTCATATCGAGATCTCTTCTGATTGCAGACTTTGGTATCTTGGCAGATTTGAGCACATTTTGAGATGATGTTGAGATTTCTTCTCCAACTCTGTGTGTCAGATTACTGGAGTCTTTCTTGAGAGAAACATCTGAGAAAGTCTAATTTGCTGTCCATTTAATCTCATTAATTAAAATTCCTTTGGAGACATAAAACAGACTCAAAAGAGTCACTAGTCGTCATCCAGAAGAGTATAGCTGTACACTGAAACTGAAGCTGCTCAGATTGTTTGATGAGAAATGATTGAGTTCGCATTGAGATCTCTTTTGAGTGCAGACTTTGGTATCTGAGCACACTTTGAGACGTTGTTGAGAACTTGGGAAATCTCCATAAGTGTCCCTGCAGCACAAAAGCAGTCATCAGTAACACAGGTATATTTGTAGCAATATTTGTAGCAATAGACAACAATACATTGTATGGCTCAAAATTATAAATTTTTCTTTTATGCCAAAAATCATTAGGATATTAAATTAAGATCATGTTCCATGAAGATATTTAGTAAATTTCCTACTGTAAATATATCAAAACTTCATTTTTGATTAGTAATATGCATTGCTAAGAACTTCATTTGAACAACTTTAAAGGAGATTTTCTCAATATTTAGATTTTTTTGCTCCCTCAGATTCCAGATTTTCAAATAGTTGCATCTCAGACAAATATTGTCCGATCATAACAAACCATACATCAATGGAGAGATTATTTATTCAGATTTCAGAATATGTATAAATCTCAATTTCACAAAATTGACACTTTTGTGGTCCTTGGTCACATTTGCGCTCCGTTTAATCTCATTGCTGTTTAGATTGTTATTTTGTGTCTCTGAATATTGTCATTGAGAAAAATTGCTCTTACTTTAATGACAGAAACACTTCTGTCCTTCTGAGAACATTGTGGTATTTTTGGTATCATGATAGCATCTGGAAAACCATAGTATTACCATAGTACTATAGTTCAAAAGCATGGTAAAACCATGGTACTTTGATATATATTATACAGACTAGTATGATTGCTATATTTATACAGCATGGTATGCACATGGTACTTCGTAGAATGCTTTATGGCAGTGTACTGGAAACCACACTGTTAAGAGTCTTAATGCATTCATTCAGCTCCAGGACAGAGATGAATTCAGAGCGTTTCTGCCGTTAACCGTCATTTTCCTCCGTGACAATATTCAGAGAGGAAGCTGATCAATGTGAGCTTTGTGTGGAGCAGAGCTAAAGCAAACACCGTGCTACAGATACTGTATTTATTCAGCGGTTTCTGCGGCTCGATCGCAGCCGACACATTTCCTATGAGCCGCATACACACTGCCTCTATTCTCTGCCTCGTTTTGGGCTTTAAATAGCCTAATATTCTGTTGATTAACAGTCTCTGTGACCCAGAAACCCATTCGGGACTGTCCTGATTGTCGTCTTGTTGCAGTTATGTGGGATTATCTGGGATTCTGACCTTCGGCTCGGTCGGTTGTTGCTGTTTTTGAGGGGTGAAGCAGTGGCTGGAAACTCCATCAGTAAAGCCACTGACTTCTGGAAGATACCGCTGTGCAAATCATGTTATGCAATTTGATAATTTCATGCTGTTTTATTTTCTTTCCCAACAGCAGTCGGAGGATACTGAACTATGCAACTGGTTTAGTTTGTAAATAAATGTTTCTCAGGCTTTCATTAGAGGCGTTCAATTTCACACAAGAGGCATTATGTTCAAAAACAAGAAGACTGATTAGAAAGGAACAAGCTTCAGATGTTTGTTTAAAAGTTGGAATGCATCTTATTGCAGTGCATGACAATGCAACAGGCGACAATTACAAATTCACACAATAATAACCACCAAAAAAAGCCTAATATTAGCTAATTTGATGATGCTGAGTTCCAAAACATCAGTAAAACTTTCTAGTTTTGTGTAGTTTTTTTCACAAAAACTATTTTTTAAGTTGTATGTATCTGCCTTAATGCACTCATCAAAATAACAAAAGCAGTCAAATGTCAAAAAATGTTATGCAAAAATGCATAATTTAACAAAGGAGTAGAAATCAGGATTAGGTATAAAATAATGTCTTCAGAATCACTCAAGCATGTGAAAATGGGCTGAGAATTGATCAAATAGTTGTAATCTGGCTCAGATGAAGACAGGAATCATGTGTTTGTGGTGTTTTTCTGATGATTAAAGGAGAATACAAAACTTCTTCACCTCACTAATGCTCATCAAAAGCAAAAATGCTACAAAATGCATTATATATTATGAGGACATATATTGTGACATAAAATGGGGCAGTCGTGGCCTAATGGATAGAGAGTTGGGCTTGTAACCTGAAGGTTGTGGGTTCGAGTCTCAGGTCCGGCAGGGATTGTAGGTGGGGGGAGTGAATAACCAACACTCTCTCCACCCTCAATACCACGACTGAGGTGAGACCCTTGAGCAAGGCACCGAACCCCCAACTGCTCCCCGGGCGCCGCATTGGCTGCTCACTGCTCCGGGTGTGTGTTCACTACTGAGTGTACACTTGGATGGGTTAAATGCAGAGCACTAATTCTGAGTATGGGTCACCATACTTAGCCACACACCACTTCCCCTTTCCCCTTTCACTAAAAGAACAAAACAGTATTTTTGGAATCAGCAGCACAAAACAAGTATTGGATTTCATTCAGCAAAGATGCAAGGTAGTCTAATAATAATAATAATTTTATTTTACATGGCATGTTTAAAGCAAGTTTCTCAAAGTGCAATTAAAAATAAACATGCATAATGAGAGAAATCAAATAAAAGCCATCCTGAAATACTATATATGTCTTGAGATAATATTTAAATAACTCTTAAATCAAGAGAGTGCATTGAAGAGCTTTAAAGCATGAACAGAAAAGACTGTCACAAATGCAATACGAGACATTATTGCTCATATTCATCCATTATTTTTAGTGGAGCCTTATTGATAAGGACTGTTAAAGTGAATCAACTCATGATGTATCATTTCCCTCATTATCGATACTAAGCAGTAGATTTGCGCAGCTGTCATTGCATTTGTTAGAAAGAATGTTTCTCCTGCACGTCTGATTCCACACAACTGGTGTGTTTTATCTCCACAGCATCCAGAAGCAAGCCGTGTTTAAATGCCTGTAGTAGCTGTTGCTCCTGTAATAGCAGCACAGCAGAGAAACTCAGTCTCCCACTTTTCTTTTCCTGAACGGCATCCAAAATACACCCTGGAGAATCACAGCGTCTCCACAGCCGTATCAGAGCATCATATTCCAGACCGCACACAATGAGGGAATTACAAACACAATGCAGTCAATGAGGAGAGTGTTCATGAGGGGCAGAGTGATGCTGATGAATGAACGAACGAGCCAATGAAGGCATTGTGTCCATTAGTGGTCAGATGAAAAGAATGTTTCAGGGTTTCCCGCAGGATTATGTGAGACTAAGGTGGGCTTCTGTCCCTCTCAGATGGGTGTGGAAGAATATTTTGTACTTTTTAAAGTTAAATGCATCAATCTTGTGCACTTTGACAGCAAAATTAAGAACTTCAACCACTTTTCAGTGACTAAATTGAACAGAGTAAAAAACATTCACATCACATGCACACAGGTGTAAATAATAATAATAATAATAATATAATTTTATATTATACTGCTGTCCTAGGAATAATAATAATAAAATGGATAATAATTATTAATTATTAATAATAATACATTTAAATTTTGTTGCTGTCTTAGTGATGATAATAATACCAATACTACTACTAATAATATGCTGTTTTAGGAATAATAATAATTATTATTACTGAAAAATAAAAATAATAATATTTAAATTATTTATTTATTTATTAAATTTTATCATTTTACATTACAGTAGTAAAATTACAATACTTAACTCTTAAAACACAGCAAGAGTTAAACCCTCAGACTTTTATTTTGGCAGAAACCTTCAGGGAGATCTACAACTGGATTACAAATGTTTCTCATTACAATTTGAGTGAAGTGCTGTAATCTTCATGCAGCATAACAGACCATATCTACTTATTTAATTACATTTAAACAGCTTTTTGTGATTTGGTAAGCGCTCTGAGCCATATCGGGATTTTGTGGTTCGATTGACGGATGCTTTGGCAAAACACCATGTTGGAGATCTTATTTTCAGTGCATTTTGAAACCAAAGTCTAGCTAATTAATGGGAAACGCTGATGTTTTTACGGTTTCCATGGACCTTTTTTGCCTCCAAAACATGATTTAATTTCATAATGTTCATAAAACATGCAGATGGTTGCTCTGAGCACAAGTCGTACTGTTTTTATCCACCTTTTGCAGCAATTACAGCAGCACATCTCTCTGGCATAGTGTCAGTTTATTTCCTGAGAACTTCAACACTAATGTTATCCCATGCCTTCTACCCCCAGTGAAAAATAAATATACTTAAATGTATTTGAAACACATTTATTTCATGCTAAGTATGCTACAAATACATTTTCATATACGTATATGCACTTATAATATAAAATGCCCTGCAATTGTACTTTTAATGTACTAAACTGGTAAACTTAAAGTCTGCTCAACTGGAACAACTAATTTTGTGCTTAATGCACTTTAAATGTGAGAAAGTAGTGCTGAAGTGCAACTAAAGATATACTTAGTATATTTGATTGTGCTAAAGTGCAACTATTGCAGTATACTTCAGGTACACTTTAAATATTTAGCATTTAAAGACCGATATTATTCAAAGATTATACACTCCTCATCAAAAGTGACATTAAAACACATTCTAGACTTAATATTAGATTAATGTGGAGTGTATAGGTGTTCGTTTTGGAGGTAGCATGGTAGTATGGAGGAAGCTTTTATGACCAAAGTCATTAAATACCCACCACTCCTGAATACCATTTCAGACTACTTGTTTTCATATTTGGTAGCTTAGGATATAGGCTGGTTGTAAGAGGGCTTCAACAACTTGGGATGTCCAAAAGAGGGCTAAACAGTTAGCAAAGTACTGTGCTTTGTCTGCTATCATAGACAGTCGCCATATATTGTATGTATTTATACCCATAACATCTAAATGACATGCTTGATATTGTGAAGATCTGCTGTATGCCACTGGACAGTGTTTTTTTGGCCGCGAGGGCCGGTCTTGTCATGCCACTGGGGTTGAAATATGGATGCCCATATATTTTAAGATAATGCTGTTAAATAGAGAGGGAAAAAATACATTTAAAAAATGTAACTTCTAGCGCATTCTTAAACTTGGGCCTCATTATGTTGAAGCCAGAAGCAGCCCACACTCTCTATGTTTTCTTTAATTGAAAAATATGCATTTTCATTCATTCATAGGCTATATGATTGCAATAATAGCCCATTTTAGTTCAAAAATTTAAGTGCCATTGTTTAAAAAAATATTGACTGACATTTCAGTTCAGTTGTTATGCTTTCATATTTCTTGCCATTTGCATGTATCTCACAGTATTTTCACCTCCTAAATTACTACACTATTGTGCAGTCACAATTCTATAATGGTACATTTTACATTTTTTTTGTATGACATTAGAATAAATAGGTTAAGCAAAACAAATGTGATTATTTCCAAGAACTTTTTAACTGCAGGCAGACATTATCGTACAGTACAATTTTTTTTTTTTGGAGATATTCGAGTAAAAAATAATAGATTAAAAAATGGATAATAGAAAGTGCAAAGGCGGCACTGAAAAGGCCAGTATAAAAAAAGTGTACAAAAAATATGTGACCCTGGAGCACAAAAGCAGTCATGAGTAACACAGGTATATTTGTAGCAATAGACAACAATACATTGTATGGATCAAAATTATACATTTCTCTTTTATGACAAAAATCATCAGGATATTAAGATCATGTTCCATGAAGATATTTAGTAAATTTCCTACCGTAAATCTATCAAAACTTCATTTTTGATTAGTAATATGCATTGCTAAGAACTTAATTTGAACAACTTTAAAGGAGATTTTCTCAATATTTAGATTTTTTTGCTCCCTCAGATTCCAGATTTTCAAATAGTTGTATCTCAGACAAATATTGTCCTATCATAACAAACCATACATCAATGGAAAGATTATTTATTCAGATTTCAGATGATGTATGAATCTCAATTTTGAAAAATTGACACTTAAGACTGGTTTTGTGGTCCAGGGTCACATATAATGAATTGCAAGGCTGTAGAGAACAGTGCACTATTGCAAACTTATATACTGAAGTTTTAATTACATTATTGTAGTAGCTATAGTCTAAGTCTAAGGTCTAAGGCATGAAACTGCAGGGCTGAAAATGAGTCCCACTCCGGCCCTGCCACTGGACCATGATTTTGTACATGTATTTAACTGCATCTGTAATATTTATGTCCCTGTAAATCATTTATTTTAAGTGGAGTTAAATTGTTAAAGTGTGTGTGTGTGTTCTCAGAGGATCTGAAGTGTGCTGGAATCACCTGTGCGCCACTGCCCGTTCCTGACTGCCCATCTGATTCGGTCCTGACCCGCAGCTACACGCCGCCAGCCGGCTGCTGCCCAACGCTCCCTTCTCAGTGCGCATGTGATCGCTGTCCACCTCCTCCGGCCTGCAGCGATGGGCGCAGGGCAGTGCTGCTTAACGAGGGCACCGGCACGCCAGGAAACTGCTGCAACACATACACCTGCCAGAGAGGTAAAGAAAAAATCCCTGCATTCACCCCACATATGGTTTCACAGACAAGGCTTAAGACTAGTCCTAGACTAAAATATAAGTCTGAGCTGTTTCAACTGAAATAAACTTGCACTGACTGATCTGAAAATATATCAGTGCCTTTGTTTTGTCTCAAGATGCACCCCAGTAATGTTTTTTTTCTGAGCATGTTTATAAAAATTACTTAAATGTCCTAATTGAACTATAGCTTAATCCTGGCTTAGTCTAAGCCCTGTCTGTGAAACCGGGCCAGAGTAATTTATAATAAATACTATAGTGTTTTTGAAACATACTATAGTAAAGTACTTGAATTAATTTGTTGTGGTAATTCTATAGTTGCTATGGTAATATATACAAATTACTTTAATTTTTCTACAACTCTAGAGTATATTATACTACAATATACTACTACAGTTTACTGTAGTAAAAACTAAAGTATACTACAGTATTTATTAGAGTTTATCAGTTCTTTATAGTTCTGTAGCATTCATTAACAAAGTGTTGTAAATACTATAATATATACAGTATAATACACTTTACTAAAGTATGGTTTAAAAACACTATAGTATTTACTATAAATTATTATAGTATTTTTTTCATGTGGGACTGTTAAAAAGTCTGTTAAAATAGGGCACAATATACTGTATAATTTGAAGGATTTTTTCATTGCATTGGAAATAATATGAGTTGAGAGGAAATTTGTATTTTAATGATTTTGCTTGCGAACGCAAAGTTTATTTGCGCAACTCAAGACTTATGTGAGAGAATGGAAATGTTTTACGAGTGAATGCACTGAAATTTTGTGAATGAACGTAAAAGCATTAAAATATAACTGGTCCTTTCAT
Source organism: Barbus barbus (assembly GCF_936440315.1). Taxonomy (NCBI): domain Eukaryota; kingdom Metazoa; phylum Chordata; class Actinopteri; order Cypriniformes; family Cyprinidae; genus Barbus; species Barbus barbus. The sequence goes on from NC_136758.1 coordinate 28,949,677, forward strand.
CTAATATTTATTCCATCATCAGTTCAGATTAGGGGCTCTGAAGTGATTGATGGGTGTCAGTGTGTTTATTTGGCGCAGCATCACAGCTGCTAGTTACAGGAAACACTGACAGACAGGAAGTGATGAGGTGTGAAAAAGGGGCGGGGTCAGTGAGACAGGGTTCAGGCTCAATGTTTTGCTCCGGTTTCCAGGTTGAACGACATGTTTCCTGGAAATGGTGTGCAACGGGTTTGGATTATCCTTCACCTGAAATGTCTTTTCATCCTGAAATGCGAGGCACATGTTGGATCACAATAATTAGGAAGCACAGTTTCCACGAATCCCTTCACTGGACTGGGATGTTCTCTTTTATTCTGGACGGCAGTGACTGTAACATCGAGCGTATTTTGCAGTGTTAAACACATATTTATACCGATTTTATCAGGCTCTGAAAATTCTTCAAAAAGAACACAGAGTGGCCTTCTCAGCTGCCATAGTTGTAATACTTGCATCATCAGAACAAGGTGTTCAACGCATCACCGTTTCCGTTTAATAAACGTTTTGCACCGTTTTTTCGGGGCTGAACGCAGCCAGGGTCTCTGTGTTTACTCTGTCGGCGTCAAATATTCCCTGTTTTACTAACAATCCAAATTCCCATGTCGGCCTCTTGGCCCGCTGCTAAATGTGTGCTGCCTCCTGGAACTAATGGACTTAAGGAGAAGCGCAGCGGGCGGAGGAAAAACTGCTTACGCATCAGTCTGAAGAACAGAAGCAGAGGATGATGGGAAGGTTCAACAGGTCACTGATGGGAATGTGTGTGTGTGTCTTGAGTCAGTGTGTGAGAATGAGAGAGTGTGTTACAGAGAAAGAGCTGTGTGTGTCATTTGCTATTTTTATATGTAACATAATTGTAATTATATTGTGAGTTTTGAGCAAGAAAAATAATGGAAATATTTTGATTTGTAAAATATTTATATAAATACTTAAATTTACAACATATAAATACATATATATTGATTATAACAAATGATTAATCACATCCAAAATAAAGTTTTTGTTTACATTATTTATGTATATGTACTGTGTATATTTATTAGGTATATATAAATACACACATATACAGTATATATTTTGAAAATATTTACATGTTTATACATTTATATATTCATAGTCTTATATTTTAAATTATATATAAATATATTTAATATATAAACATAACATTTTTCTTAAAGATATACAAGCATGTGTTTGTATTTATATATATGTAATAAATATGCATGCTATACACACATATATTAGGTAAACAAAAACTTATTTTGGATGCAATTAATCGTTTGACAGCACTAATATATATATATATTGTGTGTGTGTATTTTATTACTATAAATTACTATATATATATATATATATACGTAATGTATATACATATATTTAAAGTAATGTAAAAGTACATTTTGTATAAGTATAGTTGAAGTATGAATTAAGTTATTTTCCTTCAATTTTATAGATTGGTACCTGGCAAGCAAATGCAAATCCTTCCATTTGTAAGTTGCTTCTAAAAGTACTGTAAAAGAGCACAGTAATACCATGGTAAATGTCCAAATAACTACTGATAATACCAGGTACCGTGTCCAGAAAGCACAGTACTATCATGTGATGCAGTGTCTTTGTGTCTGTGTCCGGTGATGGGTCTCTAATGAGCCGGACAGGAGCTATTGTTGGTGTATCAAGGGTTTCCGGCTCTGACCGCAGGGACGTCTCTCGCCCGTTCCCCATCTTTCTGCTTTTCTTTGACCTCACGTGTGTAAGTGTGTGTGTGTGCGCGAGTGAACACCGATCACACGTCTGTGGGACTGATGGGATCGAGGCGGCGCAGAAGTGCTGAGCTCAGCGATGTCTGGTTTATGTAGGTTTAGTTTAAGGAAAGGTTAAACACACCTCACTGTTATAATGAACAGCAGCTGATTCATTTGCCAACCACAGTGAAGTATGAAAGAATCATGGACTGATTTCAGTAAGATTCTATTTGATTCCTCTTTTTTTTTAAATAATTTGAAATATTTACATCACATTTTAAAGTCATAATTAAATGTTAATTTATATTTCTTATATTATTTATACAAAAATATTAAGGTGTGTATATATTAAGCTATTAAAGATACTAAAATTATTTCTATAGTAACATAGACGTATATTGAGACAGTCCAGACTAAAATGCTGTTTTGTTGTGTAGTTTCTCCCAGGTGTGTGTATAACGGGAAGGCGTTTGTGGAGGGCGAGGTGTACCGTATGGACCCGTGCTGGCTGTGTCAGTGTCGAGGTGGAGTGTCCTTCTGCTCTAAAGCCGAATGCGCCGAGCTGGACTGTGAGAACTTCTACGTTCCTGAAGGAGAATGCTGTCCCGTCTGTATAGGTACTGAACATCTTCAGCATTCATTACAAGCAGTGTTGGGGAGTCACTAGTTACATGTAACGGCATTGCATTATTTAATTACTAAATAAATGTAATTATAATCAGTTACAGTTACTGAGAAAAATGTGTAATTAAATTACAGTTACTTAGGAAAATGTTAACGATTACAAAAATGTTACATCTGAATTTTTTTCACACACACACACACACATCCACAAACAGGTTTAAAGGGGTCATATGACGTTGCTAAAAAGAACATTATTTTGTGCATTTGGTATAATGCAATGTGTTTGTGGTTTAAGGTTAAAAAAACATTATTTTCCATATACTGTACATTATTGTTGCTCCTCTATGCTCCGCCTTTCTGAAACACGTCGATTTTTACAAAGCTCATCGTTCTGAGACGTGAGGCTATAGATTGGCCAGTTATCCAGTGCGTTGTGATTGGCTGAAGTGTTGTAAATACAACTTAACCACTGATTTCTAGTTGTGTCCTCTTTTGGAAGCCCAAACCAAGTAGTTTTGCTTTCACAACGAAACACAGCGTCTCCAGGACATGGTGCCGGCGGCAGCAACAATACTTCAGTGAGAATAAAAATCACGTGTTCTTTCTTTGCGTATACATTTGGGCGGTGTTATGCAAATCTCCCCACATTGTGATGTAGACATGTGGGGGGATGTTTGAGTGGACAAGTCTTAACTTTTATAAAGAATATCTCTTTGGTTTTGAGACTTTAGTCTTCGCAACTTCAGGGATCTTATCTATGCACAAACAGCTTGTAACACTCCGAAGAGAAAGGAACACTTGAAATCGCATCATATGACCCCTTTAATTGATTTGTTTTATAAATTGCATTGGCTGCTCTAAAATATGAGACAATGTTTTTCAGGAGTTTAGGACACAGAATAGGGCACATGCTTATTCCATAACTGTTGTATTTCCTATTAGCCAAATGCTTTGTTTTTTAAGATGAACGGGGTTTTTTTCAAAGCACTGTTAATGTCAGTGTTTCCTGTCATAACTATGCAAAGATTTGATTTCAAAAACATTATCATAACTATTAAACTATTTCTTGTTATGATTTTAAATCTGTATTTAACCTCGGAATGATCTCAAAGTGAAAATAGGTGTTAAAGTCTGATTTTGTGGTGACTGTGCTTTAAAATTAAATAATTATAATCTTAATTTAAGTGATGAAGCGTTTTGAAAGTCTGACAGTAATCAGTTTTGAGAACTACTGTAATGTTAACCATGCCTAGTTTACGTATTTGAACAGTTGAAAACATTAGAAATTTAGAAAAGTAATCAAATGTAATCAGTAACATTACTTTAATAAAGTAATTGAAATAGTTACACAATTTATTACATTTTAAATAGGGTAACTTGTAATCTGTAACCTATTACAATTCCAAAATAACCTTCCCAACACTGATTACCAGTTCATGCATTCTTTGGGAATTGAACCAAAAACCTTGGCATTGCATAGTTAGACCTGGAATCATCAGGCAGCTGGTGGTTTCATCTTAGATCGGTCTGCTATGCCTGATTGCATTTAAAGATAAACTGTGATGAGTTCTGCAAAGTGAAAAAACAGACAGTGAGTAAAAACCAGCAGAGATCAACAAACACAAACCTGACACTCTTCAAATACACGGTTACCGGTTTCTGTCCACACACATCTCCCCCCCGCTGGGACTTCATCTGTGAAGAGCGTCTTTCATCAGACACACTCAGATTTACAGCTGTGACCTTCTGCTCCTGAGGGTCAAAGGTCAAACTCATACAGTTTCTGTGGGACAAACAGTGTCAACAGATCATATTTGTGCTTTCAGTGACACTCACCTCCTTTGAGCTAGAATCATATCATCATCTCTGAAATCATAACCAGTGAATTTCTATTCATTCTTGTCTTGTCAGTGATAGTTTTAAGTCAAGTCATCTTTATTTATATAGTGCTTTTAACAATACAGATTGTGTCAAAGCACTTAACAGTATCAAATTGGAGGATAGAGTGTCAGTAATGTATAATAATAAGATTAAACACTCAATTTTCAGTTAAAGGCATTTCATTATTGAGTTCAGAGATGTCATTGTCTAGCTCAGTTTAGTTTAAATAGTATCTGTGAAATCAAATTGACGATAATCGCTAAAAAAGAAGTGTCCCAACTGAGCAAGGCAGAGGCGACAGCGGCAAGGACCCAAAACTCCCTCTGAGACAGAATGGAGAAAACACCTTGGGAGAAACCAGACTCAGTCCAGTTCTCCTCTGGCCAGGAGATTATTGTTTATTTATTGTTTAATTATTGATTTAATTAAAATGTTAAATGTATAAATGTATTATATTTCTATTTTTATATTGTTGCAATTTCTAACAATAATAGTATTATGTAGTTAGGTATTTTATTATATTTTTAGTTATTTGTTTTATTTTTAGTTTTATAGTATTTTTAGTCGAGGTCTTCACTGGGGATATGTCCCGGGGCTCATCCAGGTGTCCCGGCCTCTGCCGACGATCAGGGAGACATCATCTCCCGGCGCCGATCCACCATCTGATCTGGACACGGACTGAGAAACAGAATAAGAAAGAAACAGACAAATATTAGCGTAGATGCCATTCTTCTAACGATGTAACGAGTACATCATGTGTTATGGGGAGTGTTCCCGGTTCCGGTTGATCTAATTAATGCAGCCTAACAATCCTTTAACGGATTTTAATAATAGAAGCGTATTAGTGTGTTATGTGTAAGCCAGGTTAAAGAAATGTGTCTTTAATCTAGATTTAAACTGACAGTGTGTGTCTGCCTCCAGAACAGTGTTAGGTAGATTGTTCCAGAGTTTGGGTGCTAAACAGGAAAAGGATCTGCCGCCCGCAGTGGATTTTGATATTCTAGGTATTATCAAACGGACAGAGTTTTGAGAACGCAGCAGACGTGGAGGACTATAATGTGATAAGAGCTCGCTCAAGTACTGAGGAGCTAAGCCATTCAGGGCTTTATAAGTAATTAACAAGATTTTAAAATCTATACGATGTTTGATAGGGAGCCAGTGCAGTGAACACCCATCTCTTTTCAACAGGTCATGTCTGCCCCAAAAACTCTTCCAATTGTCTATAGTCAATGTTATTCTGCGGGCACCACTTAGACATCCAGCCATTAAGTGACGACAGTCTGCTATGTATCTCATCACCCCGGTAAGCAGGGAGCGGACCAGAGCATATTACAGTGTCTGACATCATACTTGGAAGTTCACACACCTCTTTAACGTTATTTTTATTGACATTATTTTCCGACTGGCGAAGTCGAACATTATTAGCACCGACGTGATAACAATCTTACTGAATTAACATTTAGCATTAGCCAGCATTTTTAAATTTGCCAACATGTCAGGCGCTCTGGCTCCTGGTAAACATTGGACTGGTGGCTGGTGTCTCTATTTTCACGTTCCGTACAATAGAATCGCCAATTACTAGAGCACTTTCATCAGGTTTCTCAGTGGGTGTGTCACTGATTGGGGAGAACCTGTTTGATGTTCTGATCTGAACGGAAGAGCGGTGTTTTGACCCGCGACTAGGCCGCCTCACAGTCACCCAGTTGCCCTGCTGCATGGGCTCTAATGCTGGAAGCGAACAATGTACAGGACTCCCTGAGCTAGTCACATCCAAGGCCGTATCTACAGCCCTCACATTCTTACTATCCTCAACTAAAGTTTGGATGCGTGTCTCTAGTTCTATAACCTTCTCTGTCAGCCTAACTATTTCCCTGCATTTATCACATGTGCATCCCTCGTCGCCGACAGAGAGAGATAAACTAAACATGTGACATGAAGTGCAAACAACAATAGCAGGAGAAGAAGCCATTACTCACCGTGACTGATGAATGATACCGACTTAACTTACCACTGACCACTGTTGTTTGATGAACTCGTGAAAAACGGCGCGAGAGAGAAATGAAACAGAGCAAGAAAAAAGAAAACAATAATAGGTGCGAATGGAACCGTGAGTAACAAGCTAACCGGCTAACGAATGCTAACGCGCTGCACTCGCGGTTTTAAAAGCGAACGATCAAATTAGTTAGATTAATATGATAGATAGTACCAGAAATATGGTGGGAATTTAGTTATATATTATCACTTTAAACAACACAGAGTGAAAGTAAGGTAAAGATTTAATAAAAAAGCGGAGCTATAATCATAAACCTCTCAGCAGAATAACAGACAGAGACAGACTGAAGCAATCGATCAGTGCCAAAAGTATTATTTACTATTATTCATGTGCTATTCTAGTATTTATTCATATTTTGAATTAGCTTTTATTTTTATATTTTGAGTTTTATTTAAATTTTAATTTAAGTTTTGTAATTTATGTGAGTTATGTGCGTTTTTAAATATTTCTACTATTATATTTTCATCTATTTTAGTTTGAGTAAGTTTAGTACTTCAACTTTAAGTTTAAGTTTTTTATTTCATATTTTAATTTTACTTTAACTAATTTGGTTTTTAATAATTGTATTTTTAGCTAGCAATAATGACACTGATAATTCTAACATTTATATTTATATCTGTTTTTACTGTTATATCTATATCTAATGCTGCAAAAGATTTCTATTATTTCAAATAAATGCTGTTCTTTTGAACTTTCTGTTCATCTGTGAATCCTGAAAAATAAAATGTATCATGGTTTCCACAGAAATATTGAGCAGCACAACTGTTTTCATCATTGATAATAATCAGAAATGTTTGTTGAGCAGTAAATCAGTATATTATTATGATTTCTGAAGATCATGTGACACTGAAGACTGGAGTAATGATGCTGAAAATACAGCTGCAGATCACAGAAATAAATTACAGTTTAACACATATTCACATAGAAAACAGCTGTTTTAAATCATAATAATAATTCACAATTTTTACTGTATTTGTGGTCAAATGAATGCAGCCTTGGTGACCAGAATTGACTTCATTAAAAATATGAAAAACTTGCCGATCTAAAAGTTATGAATGGATGTGTATCTGTTTCTACTGTTATATTTATATCTATATCAATTTTATTTTAATACATATATTTATTTAAGCTTTTTAATAATTTAGATTTTAATAGCTATTAATATCAGCACTGATAATGCTAACATGTTTTCTCATCCGGATGTGTCGGTGTGTGTGTGTGTGTGTGTGTGTGCCTGGTATTTATCACGTTATGGGGACCAAATGTCCCCACAAGGATAGTAATACCAGTAAATTTTGACCTTGTGGGGACATTTTTAAGGTCCCCATGAGGAAACAAGCTTATAAATCATAAAGAATTACGTTTTTTGAAAACCTAAAAATGCAGAAAGTGTCCTGTAAGGGGTAGGTTTAGGTATAGGGTTGGTGTAAGGCGATAGAAAATACAGTTTGTACAGTATAAAAACCATTACACCTATGGAGAGTCCCCATAAAACATGGAAACATAACGTGTGTGTGTGATTGTGTGTGTGTGTACAGATGTGGAGCTGCTGTCGGTGGAGAGCTCTAAAGCAAGCTGCTGGTTGAATCACAGACTGCGTGCACACGAGGAGCAGTGGAAGGAGGACGACTGCACCTTCTGTCAGTGTGTGGATGGAGAGCCGCACTGCACCGCTATGGCCTGCAAACAGAGCTGCCAGAACCCTGTCAAGATCCCTGGAGAGTGCTGCCCCTTCTGTGAAGGTACGAACACACACACACAACACACACACACACACACTAATGAGCACGTACGCACACTCACACACACACACACACACACACTCACACTGCTGACATATGCGTATTCATCCAGCTTTTGAACATAAACACTTGAGAAACTCAGTGTTTCACACATCAAGTGTGAATACAGACGTGTCGACACTTCACTGTTATGATGATCAAGATATTCCAACTATTCAAAATAAAGTCACAAAGGTCACAACCCTTCAGTGGGGGTCCTGACCCAGCGGCAAACAGGAAATGACCTCACAGTTGACAGAGCGCGAGAGATATCTGTATTATCAGTACCTGTGGGCATTTAACTTTATTAATTAGCAGCTCAAAGTTTTTTCATAAAGTAAATGCTAACATAACAAAAAAGTAATTGTAATGCATAAATTATGCATTACTTGCATAAATGTATTATGCATAACTGTATAATGCATTTACAGTTTTTTCAACTGTTTACACACAAAATCTTTCCTTTTAACATAGTTTCTGAAAGCTGAGACTCAAAACAGCAGAAGTACAAACCAAATCTGCAAAACCATACACTAATTCTCAGCCTAATTCTCTTGACTCAGTTTTCAATTTCATAAAACACTTTTTGCGAAACACAACACACAATTCTCTATGTAACACACAAACATCTAACAGGAATTAATATTATGGCAAAGGTGTTTGTGATATATGCATGAATATGTATGTTGAAACACTGTAATGGAAGCGCAGGTTAAGTTCCTGCTGCAGGCTGCAATCTGTCTCTGTTTAGTGGTGGCTGCAGATATTGCCAAAGGTTTATTGTATCTGAAGCTCTTGAAACACACACACACACACACACACACAGCCTATTAAAGCTCAGACTGGCGTTCCACTTACGTGTGCTCAGCAGCATCGAGCAGCAGGCGTCTGCGGACTACAGAAGCTTTACCTTTTACTGCTCCAAGCTGCCAAATGGAAGCCACCTGCTGTCCTTAATTATACATTATTATTTTCTAGAACAATAATTAGTCACACCTCTTTAGCTCCGTACGTGCCAACATGGTTGCAATTGATGCTTGCACATATGGCATCCCAGCGTGTTGCTCTCGACAAAAGCACCATGTTTTGGTTTGATTTTGAGGTGAAAGAAGAAATCAGAAAAGCACTTTGTTGATGCTACTTTTGTTTCATAAGGCAACTTTAAACAAAACCAGTTCATCACGGCTGTCGGATGAGGAGGATCGCTGCACGATAATTGCGGCTGTGTTTATGTGTAATCGATGCAAACCGGACGCTTCTGTTTGCAGTTAAACTGCACTGTCCTAATGCGTTTAGAGCGAACGACCGCAGGAGCCGAGCCAAACAACAGATGACTCTGAAGTTTCACTTCAACACGCACTTCTTGCAACATGCACCAGTTGAGCACATGAGGATGCATTTAACAGAAACATATGAGTTTGCGTCACATCTGTAAAATAGTCAATGTGAAATCAAGCTCTTTAAATCCTTAATTTATGTCCCTTATTGTGAATCTAATCAGTGCATGCTGTTCTGATGAAAAATGTCTGTGTAATTAAAATATAGGAGCTATTGGATAATGTGAACTAGCGGTGGGTGGTATGACCAAAATATTATTTCCCAGTATGAGTTGTTTACATGTCAGAAACAATATAAATCCCATCTAACAGGGAACCTTCTGGAGTTCTTTTAAAGTTTTAAAGGTTCTTTTAAATTGAACAAACACTCTTCCAGTAACATTAATAGAATGTTTGTTCAGAGTTATTGAGAATTTAATAATGTCCTCAAAATGTTATTTATGCATCATTCATGGAAACATTTTAGTTGAACGTTCGAATAGTGTTTTTTAAGTGTTGCTACTTTTTTCAGAATGTTTTTTAGAGCAGTTAAAAGTAAAATTCCCATAATGTTTGCAAAATGATAAAAAGCTAAACATTCCATTAATGTTTGCATAACAAAAGAAAAAAATGTTTTGTACGTTCAGAGAATATTCAGAAATAATGTTTTCAAAACATAATGGGAATGTTAGTGAAATGTTCTTAGAACATATTTTTGTTAGCTGGGATCAAGAGTTATTTTTGTTAAAAGTTCAATTCAAAAACAATTTATATAATACGCAACCATGTGGGAATGTCCATTTTTTAAAATAATTTTAATAATTCTATTCTAAGAATCCTGAAAAATAAAATGTATGACAGTTTCCACAAAAATATGTGGAAGGCTGGAGTAATGATGCTGAAAATTCTGCTTTGTATCACAGGAGTAAATTACATCTTACAATATATTACCATAGGATGCTATTTCTACTGTATTTTTGATCAAATAAATGCAGCCACGGTAAGAATAAACACTTGCTTTGTAAACCATAAACCAACTGCAGATCTTTAATGAACTTCAGTCTGCAGATTTTAGCTGTCTGAGATGTTTCATGATTTTCATCTTTCGGATAGAGATGTATATTGCTGAAAAAACAGGAACATATTAATTTTCTCTTCTAGAGCCATCATATGAGACAGTGAGCCCACTGCTCTGCCCACCGTTGGAAAACTGCTCTCTCTCTGGGCACGACTGCCCGTTTGGCTTCCAGCAAGACCCCAAGGGCTGTCTGCTATGCCAGTGTGTCAGCAGTGAGTGAAAGCACACACACACACACACACAAACTCTTGAGAACTGTGTTGCGTGCAAACTGCTCCAAAATACTCCCAAGTCTGTTTGAGAAAGACATACAGAGTCTGACTCTGGACATACAGAGTGTGTCCAAGAAATAATGATCTCAGACACAAATCCACCTCACAAATCTGCATAGTCCTCCCCATGACTGAAATTAATCTGAAAGTTTTTCCCATGTGAATTGAAGTCAGTATCAGAGGTCAGTAGGACATTTGGGCATCATGGAGCTCATGGGATTGTAAAATGCTCCAAATCATTATATGGATGAGTTGTATGCATGAAACAGAAGTGCACACTTTTAACAGCTTTTACATTAGCTGATATTGTGTTTATTTTATGACAGGGTTAAAATAACATTAACCCAGGGTTAAAATGAACCTAATCACAGGGTTAAAATAGTGTTAGCCCAGGGTTAAAAATGACATCAGCAGAGGGCTAAAATAGTGTTAACCCAGAGTTAAATGTAGTGCTAACTTCTGTCTAAATACAAATGTGAGATGTTCTTTAACCCAGGGTTAAAATAGTGTTAAGACGAGGTTAAATGTAGTGCAAACCTCTGTCTAAATATAAGAGTGAGATGTTGTGTAACACAGGGTTAAAAATGATGTCATCCTGGGGTTAAAATAATGTTGACCTGGGTTTAAAATTACGTTGACCCAGGGTTATACAAAGTGCTGTCTGTCTAACCTCTGCCTAAATTGAAGTGTGAAATACAGATAAGTTTGACTGTTCACTGATCATCTTTTGTATGTAAACTTTGTGGTTTTCAGATGAAACCTGTCCTGATGTGTCCGCGCACTGCTCTCTGGAGTGCCCCATGGGTTATGAGAGAGACAGTTATGGTTGTGAAGTGTGTGAATGTAGTGTATCTCCACCAAAGTGTCGCCCCATGACATGCAGCAAGACATGCCCTTATGGATACATGTAAGTTTATATCTCTGTTCATGACCAGTAACATTATCTAAGACCAAAAAATCTAAATATAAGTGTAAAACATTGTTTAATCCAGGGTTAAAAGTGATGTCGACCCAGGGTTAAAAATGACCTCATCATGTGGTTAAATTAATGTTAACCCAGGGTTAAACGTGACATCAGCACATGGTTAAAATAATGTTAAATCTGGGTTAAACACACTGCTAACCTTGGCCTAAATACAAGTGGTAAATATGTTTTAATCCAGGAATAAAGTGACATTAGCATAGGGTCAAACTAGTTTTAACCCAGGGTTAAAAGTGACTTCATCAAAGGATTTAAATAATGTTAACCCAGGGATAAAAGTGACTTCATCAGAGGATTCAAATAATGTTAACCCAGAGTTAAAAGTGACCTCATCACAGGGTTAAAACAGTTTTAACCGTGGGTTAAAAGTGGAGTCAGCATAGGGTTAAAATATTGTGGAGGCAGTGTTAAAAATAACATGAGCATAGGGTTAAAATAATGCTGACCCAGGGTTAAACAGTGCTAATCTCTGTATAAATAAAAGTGTGAAAAATTGTTTAACCCAGGGTTAAGTGATTAAAATAATAATAATAACCTAATTGCAATGCTATGTCCATTTAAATACAAGTGTGAAATGTTGTTTAACCCCGGGTTAAAAGTGACCTCATCACAGGGTTAAAATAATGTTTACTCAATGTTAAACAGCCTGGCCCCCTGTAATGTGACCCTGGTCAAACATCTGAGTGTTTTGCTGTCCTCATAAGAGCGTAGGAGCCAGTGCTTTCATTTCAAAACCATCCCTCCTTTTCAACACAACGATCAAATGCACATCGACACAAAAGTGTCTGTATGTGAGCGTGAGCTGTGATTCCACTGGTATCTGAACCACATGCCCCCAGTGGAGGATGAAGCAGATAGATTTTCACTGGAAACCCGGTGTCTGAGCTCCCTCAGGAGGGATGGAGGGGTTGATGGAGGGGTTGCATAGTGTTAAACTAATGTTAGCCCAGGGTTAAAAGTGACATCAGCAGCCTCATCAAATGGTTAAAATAATTTAAACCCAGGGTTAAATGTGACCTCATCACAGAGTTAAAATAATGTTAACCCAGGGTTAAAATTGACTTCATCATAGGGTCAAAATAATGTTAACTCGGGGTTAAATGTGACCACATCACAGGGTCAAAATAATGTTAACCCAGGGTTAAAATTGACTTCATCACAGGGTCAAAATAATGTTAACCCAGGGTTAAATGTGACCACACCACAGGGTCAAAATAATGTTAACCCAGGGTTCAAATTGACTTCATCACAGGGTTAAAATAATGCTAACCCAGGGTTAAAATACTATCTAAAAACAAATGTGAAACATTGTTTAACCCAGAGTTAGAAGTCAAGTCAAAGTCAAAGTCTGCTTTATTGTCAATTCTTCCACATGTACAGCACATACATACAGATCATTTAAATTGAGTAACTCTCAGACGCTTGGTGCATACAGTTAACATTAAACACTGACAGCAGATGTAAAAATACAGATAAATGCATTTTAAATATATGTACATACAAACTATACATATATACAAATGAGGACATTGTAGAAAAAAAGAGATAGATAAAGTGGCATAAGGCACATGGCAGATAGAGTGCAAACCAGTTAAATAAACAAAACTGTGCAGATATATATGTAATGAGTGTAGTGCAAAAAGAGCTTATCAGAAGTAATTACAATAATGATAATCTATGGTCAATTACAGTACTATTCTCTGACTAAATACAAGTGTGAAATGTTGTGTAACCTAGGGTCAGAAAAGTGATTAAAATATTATTAACCCTGGGTTTAATTTCTGTTTGAATTCTGTTTAAAAAGTGTGACACACATTCAATCTAGCTCGAATAAAATAAAGTTTAATAACCTATTTTATCTCAGGTAAAGATTATTTTATTTCAAGTAATGAGTTTTTTATGGTTTTATGGCTTTGTTAACTATACTAACTAGTGTTAATAAATGATTAGGTGTACGTTTACTAGGCTTTATATTGTTATGAACAAACACTACTAAATTGGTAATCATAATTTTTGTATGACAGTGAATTGCCAGCCATAATTTCATCATGGTGCCAGCATTAACATAGTGTTTTTGGAATATGTGAGCCGTGGCTATGAAGCATTGAATGATGAAGACATAGGACGAGCGGCTGTTTACATTGATATTTTACACAGTCGAACGGGTCGGACTTCACACAAAGGGGGTCTTAAATTGCTTCCCCTTCTCAATGGGGCTCAGATGTCATTGGATTTGACAGAACGTAAAGGAATATGCGTGGAGTCAGCAGTCTCCACACGTGTTTAATTCATGAACAACAGACACACGGACGGACAGTATAGTCACCTCTGGCTGTTTTCTTAATGAGCTTTCATCCGTGATCTATGACGACGACTCCATTATTACTCATTCATTAATATTTCATCTGACACTTTGATTCATCAGCAGCCCTAATAGTGATTTTTCTTAAATCAAGTTCTGCAGTTTAAACCTTCAGCCTTTCAGTCATCAGCTCAGATTTCGCTTTCACATTGTGACTGAATCTGGATTAATGTAGGCGGGTCTTGGTTTTGTCCACTGTGACTTGATTGGCTGGTGCAGGTGAGTGAAACATGATGGTATTTTATTAAGTAAATTTGTCCCAGATTATGAGACTTTTTTTTGTGAAGGCACAAGACAAGTCTTCTATAAGCCAATTATAGACAATATATCAACTAATAGTATCAGCATGAGCTGTTAATTGTTCCTTCCTGACCAATTAACAGATATAGTAGTTTCCTCTCTTTTGCTGTGAATGAATAATACATACTTGTTTAAAATTTTTGTGTGTGTGAATTTTGCTCTGTTTAATAATAAATCAATAAAAAGTGTCCTGCTTTATTACGAGGTATCGTGAGATGTGCTTTCATCCGTCTTCAGAAGTTGAAGTGCGTCAGAGAGCTGCACTTTCGTAGATTAATCAGCAGGTTTATGCTGGTTACTGAAGTCATTGCATTTGGAAACAAAGATGAAGTTCTCAAGATGAATGCATACCTTGACTCTAGGGGTCAAACAACTAAAAATCAAGAATCTAGGGGTGATTCTGGAGACAGACCTTAGTTTCAGTAGTCATGTCAAAGCAGTAACTAAATCAGCATACTATCATCTCAAAAACATTGCAAGAATTAGATGTTTTGTTTCAGTCTTTCCCGTCTGAGCTCAGCTATCTCGCGCTAGAAGATAATCATCCACACGAAGCCAGGCTTGAGACACAAATATGTGAACGCCCACATCACCTCTGTAAACAAAGAAAGATTCCTCAAGTTCATCTCGGCTACTTTTGATTTAGGAAGAAGATGCGCTGTGAGGAATAAGCTTTATATTTACCTCAGAAGAAGAAAACGATGCGATACGGCTTAATCCAGCAGAGGAGCTCATTCTGATGGGTCATTTATTTTTACTAATATTAGTGTTACTGTGACATAAACTTGTACACACTCACTTGAACTAAACTTTACTCGGCGTACTACTTGTGCACAGTGGTGGAGAAAGTACACAGATCAAGTACTTGAGTAAAAGTACAGATACGTATAATAAAATATTACTCCAGTAAAAGTACCGCTTCTTCAATTTTACTCGAAAGTACAAAAGTACTCCATTTTTTATGTACTTAAGTAAAAAAGTACTATAGATTTATTTTGCAATTTTATATAGACCACGTTATTTAATTTTATATTAGCACATATTTTTTATAATCCTACTGCCCAAAATACCTGGGATTTTCCCAAAATAACCACTATATGGAGTAAAGAAATATTTAGTTGTTGATATGGACTACATTGATAAGAGTGATGTAGTGATGTTCACTGTGAAGCACTGCCATGTACCTGAGAGAAAACAGATTTGACCACATCATTTTCACCAGTAAGAAAAAAAGTGTTTTAAAAAGTGTTGTTTTGCAGGATGTCAGTTATATATGACATGAGACCTGAAGTTAGGAAGAACGTTTTATTGTTTTTCATAATGATTTTTTTTTCTTCTCAAACCTTGTCTGTGGTGTAAAAACACCCCTGGCCAAACTTTAAGTATACCAGGTTAGTACACTAAAAGTACAACTGCAGGACATTTTATTAAGTACATAAATATGAAAATGTATTTGTAGTATACTTAGCATGAAATAAGTGTATTGCCCAGTGCTGGTTGAGCCGGTTGAGCAGTTATGTGTTGTTTCTCCTCACAGGAGGAATAAGCACGGCTGTGAGATGTGCCGCTGCGTCCGCTGTCCACCGTTCACCTGCGACAAACTCTGCAGTGACGGCTATAAGAAGAGCAGAAAGGGCTGCAGCGTCTGCGAGTGTAAAGGTGAGTGACTGCGCAGACGCATGAGGAGACGGTGCAGAGGTCAGAGGTCATGTGATCTCATCTGAGGCCTCACTGTTCCTACAAGCAATTTATAAATGTCTATAAACGTGGAAAACCGCAGAGAAATTCAAGTGTGCTCTTGGAGCATATATGCATAGTGAGCCGGTTTATGCCCAACATTTAATGTGTTTATATATGCATATCAGGGTTATTATAAACCTAAAACCATAAAAACACATTTTCATTACTTGAAATAAAATAACTATAAATAAACTATTTATATAAATATAAATAACTTAAAAGAAACTTCTAATTATTTTATTTCCACTATTTAGTTTAAAATAACATGAATAAAAGAAATGAAATGCACAACTAAATTGTTAAAACTTCAACTAAAATAAAAATTATAGCAAAATATAAAATATCAAATATCAAATTATTCATAGTAATTATTAGTATACTATAACTATTAGTATACTATTCTTTGCTTGAAATAAACCTTAACTGCAATAAAGATACTTGAACTTTATTTTAGGTTTAGTTCGTATAGTTTAGCCATGTACTAAAATTTTTTAAAAATTACATTTTAAGAAATAAAGATGACAATAAACAAAAGAATTACTAAAACGAATTAAAATCAAAAATAAAACAAAAAATATAAAAAGAAAAACTAATTCAAAATATTAAAATTATAAACTATAATAGTTATTGCTAAAACAACATTGACACTTCTATATTATAATGAACATTAGGCCATAGTAATCTATTCAAATGAATATATTTTTAATGAATTACGAATGGAATTATCACAGTAGTTGGCATAATCGTCACGTTCTGCTTTATAAACCCTGATCAGTTCCTCACTTCTGATGTCTCAGATCTGATGGTGTGTGTGTGTTTTATAAACGAGGCTGCTGGGTCAGATCATCACTCATCTGCTTTAATGGCTTCAGTCTGAGCAGATGAACCTGTTTATTACATCTAAACGCTGGGATCTCGTGCAGTTTCAGTTGTTTTCACCTGATGATGTGTGTTTGCTCGAGTTAAAGCGGTTTGTGGGCAGGTTATTTTAACTCTGTGTCAACTGCATTTCATGCCTTCATGTGTTTGCCTGTAAATCCGGTGTGTTTGTGGAGTGTATTTCAGTTCATTCTGTGTTCGGTCACACACACGTCATAAAAACAGCTATTCTCAAACATCTGGAGCAGTTTTCAGAAAACTGCTTAAATATTTAGAGCTGCACTAAAACACTTTTTAAGAAGGTAAACACACTTAGATGCAGAAAATAAACACTTTTTTAAGTTGTGTGTGTTGCTTTAACTGTTCAGTTTATCCACAGCATAATTATAAACTCATTATTGGCAAAATATCAGACGTTTAGAGGATGTTATTTCAGCTGGAGACAGGAATCAGGAATTATATTATATTCACATTACACTAATACTCTTATCATTTCAGACTGATCTTATCATAATGACATTTAAATAGTGAAGTATTTATGCATCGAGTTATAGTTGTTACTGCCTTTAATTTATGCTGATTAACATTTTAAAATCATTGTATTCAGGCTTAACTAAAACCATAAAAAAAATAAAAATAAAGATTAACTGAAATAAAATAGAGTATATATAAAAAAGCAACATTTAGCTTTTTTGTTTAATTTAAGTTAGAGTACTAAAAAAACAAACTAAAACTGAAAATAAAAACTAAGTGACAAAAACGCAACACAAAAATTACTAAAACATTAGCTAAAATTAAATTGAAAATGTCAAAATAAAAGTGAACTAAAAATATTAATAAAACCATAATACAAATTAATACAAATCTAATAAAAATGACAAAACCGTATAACAAAATTACAAAATGTTAACTAAAATTAAAATGGAAAATATCAAAATAAAAACTCAAAATATTAATAAAAGCCATAATAATAATAAAAACTATATAGACATATTTTAAAAACAAAGATTAATAAAAATTACAAAAATGCACAACAAAATGACTAAAATGTTAAATAAAATGCAAATGGAAAATAAAAAAACCCTCAATATTAATCAATCCTACAATAGTATATCAATGAAATATCACTGATTGTATTACGGTATTTTATTTATGCAAAGTATATTATAATTTTTATTTTTGGTTGTGAGCTGGACATGTTTTTGTGAGGTTTGCTCATAATCAGCTGACCAGTTTTGTCCGCTGTAGTTTTTACGATGTCATTCATAACCTCTAATGGTCTTCTTTTGTAAATCTTTTGGTTGTTCTGATGAAGTTGTTTTTCTGTGGAGTTCAGACGCAGACAGATGGGTGTCCAGCACCAGCGCCTCGGTCACTGTCTCCTCCAGCTTCTGTCTGACGGCGGGCGGCCGGCGCTTCGAGGAGGGAGACGGATGGCACGACGGCTGCAGAGATTGTTTCTGTCACGCCGGCCGAGAGATGTGTGTGCTGATCACCTGCCCTGTGCCCACCTGTGCCCACCCTGTGCTCCGAGCCGACCAGTGCTGCCCCAGCTGTGACGGTAACACACAAAACACTCTCTAATAGTCACCAAGGCTGCATTTACTTGATCAAAAATACAGTACTCGCACACAACTAAATTATTAGTGTGAAATATTATTGCAATTTCAAACAGCGGTTTTCTATGTGAATATGTGTTAAACTGTCATTTATTCCTGTGATCAAAGCTGAATTTTCAGCATCATTCCTCCAGTCTTCAAAGCAGGATTGATGTCATAAAATCACAAGTCTGTTTTGATTTAAAGGTCAGAAGCTATAGCTTACATGAATAAAAACCACAAACATGGCACTTAATATATACAGATTTACTGAGTAATATGTAATATGTAATATATTTTTAAAAAATGGATTATGAAAACTTATCACACACTTAAAGAAGTTCTAAAGATTTTTTTTTTGCTTTAGACATCTATTAATGTTGAATCCACAAATAAAATGATACTGTTTCAACTACATCTGTCTGAGAAAACCCCCAGCAGAGATTGATTTATTGCAGTTATTTTCACGGCTTTCAATGTACTCTCATAAAAAATAAAAAAAAACATTAATAAAGTTTATTACTTTTAACAAATAAGTTTTTGCTCAAAACTAACCAGAATGAAATATAATTTGTTTATAATTTCCGCGCAGGAGAGACTTGATGCTGTTTCAAAACAAAGGGAATTGTATATCATATCGGCATCGGTTATCGGCCAAAATTTATTTGAAAAATATCGGTATATCGGATATCGGCAAAATAATATTGTGCATCCCTAATTTTTACAATTTCAAACAACTGTTTTCTGTGTGAATATGTGTTAATCTGTAATGTATTCCTGTGATCTGCAGCTGTATTTTCAGCATCATTACTCCAGTCTTCAGTGTCACATGATCTTCAGAAATCATAATAATATGCTGCCCAGACAGCAACATAGTTTTGGCCCAGATCCGGTGAAATCCATGCGGGCCAGATGTGGGTCGGATCGTGGCCAACACTGCTTGCTGTCTGGGTGATTTGCTGCTCATGAAACATTTCTGATTATTATCAATGTTGAACAGTTGTGCTGCACAATATTTTTGTGGAAACCGTGATACAAGATTTCAAAAACAAAGAAATGAACACTATTACACCCCGAGTCTAGGGAACGAGAAGGGCATAATAGAAATAGAATTAGTGATGGATTCCCAAACAAGTTAAAGAAGAACAAGCGCTGAAACAAGCGCTGCATTTACAAAAACAAAAACTGTTATGCTTATTAAAGATTATAAGTGAAACATAGAGAGCATCGGGCCAGGGGGTCACTGGCAAACATGACAAACAAAAGGAATCTAGACCGAAAAAGAAGAAATTAAATAGCCCAGTCAAATTGTAAAATAAAATACCTTACCTAACGTCCTAACCAAAAAAACTGAAGTTATTCATCAAACACACATTAAACTGATCAAAAGTGATATTAAAGGCATTTATAATGTTAAAAAGGATTTCTGTTTCAAATAAATGCTGTTCTTTTTAACTTTCTATTCATCTGTGAATCCTGAAAGATATAATGTATCAATTTCCACAAAAATATGAAGTCTGTGAGGAAAATGTGTGATTGTTATGAAAATAATACCATGATGCAACAAATCCAAATGATCCTAAAATAGCCTCATTTCATGTATTCGATATATATTTTTGATGTTTTTGTGTAAACCTGGCTGATGATTGTTCTTGGAAAATCCCTTGTGAATGTAGATATTCATTATAATCGAATCTAGATTTTTTAGTCAATTCTTCATCACAAATGCAGTTCATTTCTTCAGAAGTCATTATTTACATACAGAACCATCGAAATGTATCGCATTAGTGTAAATCACTGTTTTGATGGTTTTATGAGGTTTTGTGCACTCTTTCTGTTTGTTACTTTATTCTTATACATTAAAGCTAATTACAAACAATGAACTAAACATTCCTTGACAGCAGCAGTGACCTAAAGAAAAGAAATGATACAAATAAATAAGAAGAGTAGAAAGAAAACACATACAACATTGTCAAATAATACAACAGGGAATAAATCAAGGTTCCTTTACTGATCAGTTCATTTTCAATGCATCCAGATACATAGGAACAGCTGTCTACCTTTGTATAAAAATCCTGTTTCAGTTGGAGTTGGGCAGTCATATATTCCTGATCAGAACACCTGAGTCTCAGGATGAAACGCTCACTAGGTGTGTGTGTGTGTGTGTGTGTGTGTGTGTCAGACGAGTCGGGCAGCGGGCAGCCGGAGGGTCTGGATCTGGTGGTGTGTCGCGCTCCGGCTGGAGAGCTGTATGTGGAGGGAGAGACGTGGCGTCTGGACGAGTGCACCAGCTGTACGTGTCGACAGGGAAGAGTGCTGTGTGACTCTGAATCCTGTCCTCCGCTTCTGTGTCACGCACCTGTCCGGAGCAGAGACAGCTGCTGCTACACCTGTACAGGTAACACACGCGCACACACACACACACACACACACACACACACACACGCACGCACACACACACGCACGCACGCGCGCACACACACACACACACCCACACACGCACACACGCGCACACACACACACAGGCACACACACACACGCACACACGCACACACACACACACACACCCACACACGCACCCACACACACGCACCCACACACACACACGCACACACACACGCACACACGCACCCACACACGCACACACACACACACACACTAAATTATTAGTAAATTGTTTTAAATTATTAGTTGATATTTTACACTCGTTTTGTATTTATTAAATTGTGTATTATTAATTTATTCAATTATTATTATGAATTAAAATAAAAGCAACCAAGAGAAAACTTTCTAGTACACTGTTTTTTATTTTGTAATTATTTACTTATTATAGTACTTTGTTTTTTATCTTGAAAAGATTATTTTAATTTTATTTTTAAAAGTTGATTTAAAAAGGTGTTTTATTTAGATTGTTTTTGTTTTATTTTTATTAATGATAAATAATTTAATGCATTTTTATGATGTTAATAATTTTTTGAATTTTTAGATGTTTTTTTATTATTTATTTTAATTTGACATTTTAATTTAATTATTTATTAGAACATATTTTATTTTGATTGTTTTATAGAAATAGAATAGAAAAAAACGTATACTTTGCAGATGTGATTGAATAATAAAATGCAAACGTAATAAAAAGGAGCACAGAAGCTGATTCCTAACCTGTTGCTGGTTCGTTTTATGAACATGTGCTTCTTCAAACACTCAGAGCTTCTCCTGAGGCCAGTTTCTATCAATAAACCCACTGGATGCTTTTACACGTGACCCGTGGGCCACCAAACACATGTGGCATCATTTAACATGTCTCAGCCCTCAAACACATGGATGATGTACAGTATTATTATTAGTGCTGTCAATCAATTTACAGTTTTCAAAGCTGCGGTCCATAAGTTTTGCCTCTGTGTCGCCATCTCTGTTTGAAACCTGCAATTGCAGCTGTGTGCAGAATTATCTTCATGACTTGGGTTGTGCTCCAGCGTGGGTGAATCTAATGTTTTGAATGAGTGTGTGTGGATACTGTGCTTAGCAATCACAGATTCGAGCCTACGTCTTGGAATATATGACCCAAATAAGAATCTTCACCATTTATTGCCATCTGAACAAGTAACAAACAAGTCTGCCACTTTTGTTCTGACCAACTGAGGAAAAAAGCATTACAATAAATCGTGCTACCAGTGGTGATTAAATCTAACGATTGATCAGCTCATATCACATCAAACTGTGCAGATTATTATTATTGTTATACTTTGTTCTCAAATTGTTAATATTAACATCAGCATTGCATGTATGTAGTGTGTATTAGCGTGTAGATTTCCATTTCTCTACAGTCCAATCTCTAATTGTCATACCATTCGAATTTCATATAAAGAAAATCTGCAGCTTTAAACTAATTAATCACACATTTTTTTTCTAAAATTAATTGCAATTAAGCTCACCTAACATTAACATTTTTAAATATACTTTTATATTGCAATAATTTCACATGCAGTATTCAAATTAATGTACAAACAACATAAAGACAGTGTATTTTTTAATATTTATTTAGTGGCATCTGTTTATGATTGAAAGCGAGCGTCTCTGATACCAATACTGATACTGGCCATTGATTAAAGCCATTCATCATTACAGTAGCTATCAATTTGAGCATTTATTAGACTTTAAAAATAACCATTCTTCACATAAACCCATTATAATAAATGTCATATTTAGCTACCTGTGCCCTTCAGAAAATAGGAAATACACATACATGTAATAAAGCTATCAAACACTGAATTCTAAATTAAATATTGATGAATCCTTAAAGCTAAAAAAGTTACTGATTTCCTTTGTTCTCTGATGAACAGACATCCCAGCAGCGGGTTATTAGGTTATTTGGCTGCTGTTATTTTAAGAGCTGTCTGACACGCTTCATGTTTTCCAATTTAATATATAATTGCACTTTAATATGAAATTATATACTTTATGCATTTGAAGATGATGTGTTACAAGTGTAACCGTGCCTCTAGAAGCTTGCATTCTGCAAGTGAACTGCTTTATGGTTCATCAAAAAATCACTTTCACAGACTTTTACATTAACTGTTCCCTCCTGCCCAACTCAATCCAGCAGCTGAGTCCTTAGCCATCTTCAAGAATCGACTACAAACACATCTCTTCCATCTTTATTTGACCCTTTAACTCTAGCACTCTCTATTCTAATTCTATTCTTTAAAAAAAAAAAAAAATGGCCCATTATAGACATGCACTCTATTCATTTACTGTTGGTTTTCTCTAAACAGCTTCACTAGCTGGGATGGCCAACCCTAGCCCTGCATGAAATATTTTTAACTGTGACAGCACTAATCATTATGTGTTCATGTTTGTGTTTTTGCTCTCAGAGGAGGATCTGGAGCCGCCGCGTCCCGGAGTTCATCAGGAGTTCTGCGTCTCCAGCGCTGGAGAAATCCTGCGGAGCGGCGACTCGTGGAAACCCAACGCCTGCAGCAGCTGCGTCTGCCGTGACGGGAGCGTCCGGTGCTTCTCACAGCAGTGTCCGGTCGCAGACTGCAGGGTCCCTGTGCTGCGCAAGGGCCAGTGCTGCCCGCAATGCATGCTGGGTACGTGTGTCTGCACAGACTGATGAGCGTCACTCTACAGGGATTTTACCATGGGAAAAAGAGGAGTAGAATTACTATTGTCTCGGCAAAAGCAATATAAGATACTACATTTAAAAATCGGAATAAATTATTACTACTTTAATTTCTTTTTTTTTTTAGAATTCAATGTTTAGTAAGTGTTTTTAATTATTTAATTTGACATTTTTATTATTAAAATTATTTTTAGTAAGTGTTTTAATTTGCATTTATTTAGGTTTTACATGTTTATTATTATAATTAATTATTTATTTATTAATGTTTTATTTTTGTCATTTAAAAATTGTAATTGTTTTAATTTTACATTAATTTTTATTAACTGATATATTTTGTTATTGTTTTTAATCTTTTTTTAATAAGAGTCTTATTTCATTTTACATTTT
Source organism: Barbus barbus (assembly GCF_936440315.1). Taxonomy (NCBI): domain Eukaryota; kingdom Metazoa; phylum Chordata; class Actinopteri; order Cypriniformes; family Cyprinidae; genus Barbus; species Barbus barbus. Next base: position 28,973,827 of record NC_136758.1, read on the forward strand.
CATTATTTATTTTTAGTGTTCTGTCCTGATTGCTTATATTTTAAATGTATTTATTTTAATTTAATATTTTTGTGATTCATTTAGTCTTTTTTATTTTTTATTTGTATTTCAAATTTCTTTTTATTTTAATTTTGCATTTGTAATTTTTATATAATTAAACTTTTTAGTGTTTTATTTTTGTTATTAGTGTTATTATATATTTTTATTCTGTTTATATTTTTTATTACACATTTTGTTTATATTTTTAATGTTTTATTTTGATTGCTAGGATTTAAAATGTATTTATTTAAACTAATTAATAATTCTTTTTAGTTTAAATTAATTAATAATAACTAACTAAAATAAAATTAATAATTAGTATATTTTATTCTTGTTTTTATTTTGTAGTTACTTTATTTGTACAATTTATTTGTAATTTGTTACATTTTTAGTACGTTTTTTTTTCACAAAGTTTGGGAATCCCTGCATTAGAATAAATGCGGCCTGATGTTTGTAAAATGAGCCTCGATGGCAGTAAAGCCAGGCGAACATTCCTGTGATATCGGTTCATGTTTCCTGTTCAGCGTGTTTCAAGAGGAAAGAACAAGCAAATCTCTCCGTCAGCTTTTCCTTCACAGGGAAAGCCCTGCCATTGTTCTCCTGCGTGTTTCATCTTTTGAAGCTTGTTTTTCTCCAGTAGAAATGAGCTGAATGATGCTGATGTTGATCATGTCGTGTGTTTGCAGAGATAACGAGCTCGTCAGCACCGGTCACCGAGAGCCGGATCACCGCCGCTCCTCCGCTCCACAGCGTCACAGGTAATTAATTATTAGTCTGATAATGACACGATCATAAACGCAGGCTTACGAGCGTCTCGTTGATCTGAGAACGATTCGAGACGAGGAAGATGCCAGATGATTAGATACAGTGCTGCAAATATTGCAGAACATTTTATTTATTTATTTTAATGCTAGATGTTTATTATAATTTTTTTGTAACTGCATTTTTTTGTTTGTTTAATTTTAAACAATGTTTTATTTTTTGTATTATTTATATAAATTTACATTTTTAAGATTTGATTAATGTTTAGTAAGTGTTTCATTTTTGTTAATCAGAATAATTCTTAATTTTGTTTTTTTAATATTTATATTATCAGTAAGTTTTTTCATGTTTTGTTCATTTAAAATTTTGATTTATTTACTTTAGTTGTTTAGTAAGCATTTTATTTTTGTTTTAAAATGATTATTTTAATGATTAATGTTTAGTAAGCATCTCATTTTTTATTTTAATTTATAGTTTTATTTTGATTTATTTATTTTACATTTTATTTTTGTTTAAAATTATTTATTGTAGTTTTAAATTTTTTATGATTAATGTTTAGTGTTTTACATTTATTTCACATTTATTAACTGTCATGATATTGTTTTCATTTTAAAATAATTTGTTTATTGTAATTTAACATTTTTATTCTTACATTTTTTATATTTTATTTTTGGTATTTATTTCATTTTACGTTTTTTGTAATTAATTTTGAAAATTAATTCAATTTGTTTTAAAAATATTAGTTTATTTTAATTGTATATTTGTATGATTATTTTTAAGTATTTTAATTATATTTATTTTATTGATTAATTTGTAGTGTTCTTATTATTTTTACATTTTTATTTGACATTTTTTATTATAAATATTTAGTAAGCGTATTATTTTTACTATTTGTGTATTCATACTTAGTGTTTTTTATCATTTTTGTTTTTAAACTATTTTATTTTAATTTGACCATTTTATGATAATTTCTAGGAAGTGTTTTTTTTTTTTATTATTATTATTTCTTTATTGTAGGATTAATTTTTGCTAAGTGTTGGCTTGCTGATCTGAGCACAGCAGCGAGGACGATCTGATCTGGGGTTATTTCAGCTGATTATAGACGAGGACATACTGCCATATTACAGGACCGATGGTTTCTGATGTCAGTCTTCTCTCATATAGATGGTGAAGATCTCTCGCGGGACGTCCCGAGCCAGACGGAGATGACGCTCATCTACCAATCAGCGGCCTGGATTCTGGCGGGAATCCTGCTGGCCGTGGTCATCTTCCTCCTGGTGGCCATCCTGGTGAACCGCAGGAAGAACTGGGTTCAGATGTCCTGCTACGGCGCGCCCAAGAAGGTGAGAATTAAGGAATGCGTCATGAAAAGAAGTATTGCAGCATATGAGTATCATATATCATAATTACAGAAAACACTCCTGCAAAACAAGCGCTTTCTATGTCGACATGAACTTCACTTAGCCATTTAAACTCTCACGTGACGCATTTCTGAGCAAAATAATACATGAAGAGAAAAAACTAATTTTCCTTAGTTTAACATCAGTGATGATGAAGCACTCAGTTAGAACTGGAATATTGATTAAAAAATACTTGATTTCATGTTGACTTTTTAAAGTATAAATATATATTAAGGTTTTAATGTTCATTTATTTTATAGATTCTTTTTCACTTTTTTTTGCACCTGCAACAATCATTTATTTTTTGTTTAATTTTTGCACTCTCCAAAAAATATTATTTTTATTTTTTTCAGTTTTTACCCCAATCATCCCAGCACGATTCTTTCCAAATAGAGCTATTCGAATCATCTTATGAAAACAATATATATGACAAAAATAATTTTTTCCACCCCAACAAATAATTTGGTTTTTATTTATTTTTTGCACATAATTTTTTCATTTTATTTGTTTATTTTGCACTCTCCAACAAAGTTTTTTTTGTTTATTCCTCAACTAATAATTTTTCTACTAATTTATTTTTTGCATCCCAACAAATCGTTAATGTTTTGTTTATTTTTTGGACTCTCCAACAATTAATTGTCTTTTTTCACTCCCTAACAAAACCCATTTTTATTAGTATTTTTTGCACACCCCAACAAGATCCCCCCAATCATCCTAGCATGATCCTTTCCAAACGCAGTGATGTGAGCTGTATTTCTCTGCTGTTTGTCCGGCAGACGGTGATCCTGCAGAAACACGTGAACCAGAGTTCGCTCGTCTACATGGAGCCGTCCAGAGAGAGTCCGTTCCAGAGCGTGAAGAGCGAGAGCATCGCTAACGGAGAGCGAATCTGCATCCCGCGCGCTAAACTCACTAACGGACACGTCCAGCGCTAGCGTCGTCTCGCTCTTCAGAGGCCAGAAACTCCACCGAACGCCGGCGACTCCTGGAGCTTTGGCCTCCAGCGCAAGAACAACCCAGTACTGTGATCATCTCCTGCTTTATTTAGTGTTTTTATGATGAGCGTCCGAACTAAACAGGACCACAGTTGAGCTTCGGCGTCATTCCATGATGCAGAAACAAACCAAACGTTGAGGAACCAGACGGACCTTCTGACTGTTCAGAGATCAGAGAGATCGTCATATTCTGAGGTTTCCTGACCTCTCCAGTCTGTTTATTCGTTTCTATACGTTCAAGTGTTTTACTTGTAGTTTGTTGTTAGTCGCTTATAAGCCTCGAGACGGAGCGGCGGACTGAAGATTCCTGTGTGTTCAGAACAAACTGAACTTCAAGAGCTTCAGATCAGATCAAGTCCTGAGATTTTAGCTCCGCTCCAAACCCTAGTGAGTCGTCTAACTAGACAGCATCTGCAGGCATCAAGGCATTCTTCACTAGACAAAATGATCAGTTTGCATGCTGTTTCCATCCATTACACACACACAGATAGACAAATATATATTCATAAATTAAATATATATTATATTAAATATGTTAAAAACAATGTATATATATAATTATAAATACATATACACTACACTACCAGTCAAGGTTTTTTAAAGAAGTCTCTTCTGTTCACCAAGCCTGCATTTATTTGATCCAAAATACATCAAAAGTAGTAATATTGTGAAATATTTTTACTATTTAAAATAATTATCTTTTATTTGAATATGTGTTAAACTGTAATTTATTTCTTGATCTGCAGCTGTATTTTCAGCAGCTAATATACTGATTTACTGATCAACAAACATTTCTGATTATTGTTATTATGATGAAAACAAGTTCAGAATAGCAGCATTTTTCTGAAATAGAAATATTTTGTAACATAAATGTCTTTATCATCAGTTTTGATCCATTTAAAGCATCCTTAAGCATCCAAAGCTGCATATTGATGCTGAAAATTCAGCTTTGAAATCACAGGAATAAATTCAAATAGAAGTTGTTTTGAATAGTAAAAATATTTCACAATATTACTGCTTTTTCTGTACTTTTGATCAAATAAATGCAGGCTTGGTGAGCAGAAGAAACATTAAAAATCTTACTGGTCAAAACCTTTTGACTGGTACTCTAAGTTATGGATAGGTGTATTCATATTTTATATATAAATATCAGTATTTATATACAGGGTGGGCCATTTATATGGATACACCGTAATAACATGGGAATGGTTGGTGATATTAAAGTCCTGTTTGTGGCACATTAGTATATGTGAGGGGGCAAAATCCTCAAGATGGGTGGTGACCATGGTGGCCATTTAGAAGTCGGCCATCTTGGATACAACTTTTGTTTTTTCAATAGGAAGAGGGCCATGTGACACATCAAACTTATTGGTAATGTCACCAGAAAAACAATGGTGTGCTTGGTTTCAACGTACTGTTCATCTAAGAATGCTCGGACCTGGCACCCATAATGTGGTGGTGCACCATCTTGCTGGAAAAACTCAGGGAACGTGTCAGCTTCAGTGCATAAAGAGGGAAACACATCATCATGTAGCAATTTCAAATATCCAGTGGCCTTGAGGTTTCCATTGATGGTGCACCACCACATTATGGGTGCCAGGTCCGAGCATTCTTAGATGAACAGTTTCCTGGAAAGTGGATTGGTCGTCGTGGGCCAGTTGAATGGCCCCCAAGGTCTCCCGATCTGACCCCCTTAGAAGAGTGGGAGAAGAGGGTTGCATTGACAATCCAACACAATGGGCAGCACATTGAACACATTTTATAAGTGGTCAGAAACTTGTAAATAACTCATGAACGAATAAAGTTACGTTGAAACCAAGCACACCATTGTTTTTCTGGTGACATTACCAATAAGTTTGATGTGTCACATGGCCCTCTTCCTATTGAAAAAACAAAAGTTGTATCCAAGATGGCCGACTTCTAAATGGCCACCATGGTCACCACCCATCTTGAGGATTTTGCCCCCTCACATATACTAATGTGCCACAAACAGGACTTTAATATCACCAACCATTCCCATGTTATTACGGTGTATCCATATAAATGGCCCACCCTGTATAACTGAAATGAAATATAAATTAATATATCAGTAATTTGCTTCTCTATAAATCAGGTTTTGTCGAGACTCATATATAAAGTTTTTGTTTTGATTCATTCGTTTGTTCTCTCTGTTAAACAGGCTGTTTTTGATACTGTCTCTTTAAGAGATATGTAAATTAACAGATCTTTATCAGTCAGAGGTCATATGTTAATAATGGTTAACATATGATGAGTAATTCAGAACGAGTCATTTTTGCAGTTTAGTTTCAATCAATGGGCCGAGGAAGGTGTTTGTGTTGTGAACGCCACAAAATGGGACTTTATTAGAGGAAACACATCAAGTTAATTTAGTATTGAGCTCGTTTCTCACTTGAACTGATGCTTCGTTAGCATCATTAGTCTGAATCAATTACATGATTATAGTCGGTTTGAGTCCGAGTCGCTCGCAGGGGAATTACAGCGTATGATAAATGTACAAAAACCATAAAAATAGTAGAGGAAAGTATCTTATTTATTTTTTCACATTTATTTATTAATACTAAACTGTAGTAAGTGACTGATTTCTGTCTGGTCTGTGAAGCTGCAGAGAAACCCAAAGCTGCTGTACAGATTTATAAACCGGCTGTCTGCTTTATATCGCCTCTTATTTATTTGTCAATATGATCCAATAGATGTTCAGCTGTAACATGTACACTTGTTTTTGAAATAAAAATTAATTGTGTGAATGTGAGTCATTTTGACCTGGAGAGGATTTTCTTTTTCATGAAAATGCTGTTTCACATTGAACTGAAACTTACTGACTTTGCTCAAACAGGATATAACAACATACCTAAAAAATCTGAGAAAATATTTTATCAGCCTTCAAAAATTTCTTGTAAATTTCTTGTTATACTTTACTATTGGCTTCAATCTTTTCATCAACTTTTCTTTCAATTAGCACATTTTTAAATTCACATTAAAATTATATATAATTTTACATTTTAGCTTTCCCATCACTCAGATAAAGGTTCATCTTTGTCTCATCGGTCCATAAACAGTCTAAAACTCTTCTGGCTCACCTTTGTGCTTTTTTGCAAACTCTACTCTTGCCTTTCTATGTTTGGAGCTGGTCAGAGGTTTGCATCTTGCTGTGTAGCATCTGTAATTCTGTGTAATTTTACACACACACACACACACACACACACACACATATATATATATATATATATATATATATATACAAACATACAGTGCCCTCAAAAAAAAGTATTGGAACAGTGCAGACAAAATTGCTCTGTTGGCTGTGGAGTCAAGACATTTGCAAATATGATTAAAAGATGAATATGAGACAAAACTACAGAATGTCACATTTTATTACTAGCCGTTTCAACACATACATGTTTTAGCAGCTAAGAAGTTCAGCACTTTTAGAGTTCATGCCTCTATCTGATGTGAGCATAAGTATTGGAGCAGTTTCCTCTCAGGTCTTTCTAAGTGATCCGCTGTGTCCTGTTGCATTAATTCTTCAGATATTAAAAGCAGGGAATGTGTCGTATCAGTTATATCCATTACTTCTGCATTCGATGATGACACACAAACCAGGATGGAGATGAGGGAGCTGCCTTTGAGAGAAAGTAAGCAATTTGGATGAAGTCAATTAGAGCTCTAGCAAAAACAAAGGGCATGGAGAAATCAAGGCCCGGTTTCACAGACAGGGCTTAGACTAAGCCAGGATTAGGCCATAGTTCAATTAGGACATTCAAAAAAATTTTATAAAACTTTCCTTTATAAAGTTTATAAGAGCAAAGAAATGGAAAGTCTTAGATTGCCCAAGTCAATCTCCAGATTTAAATCTGATTGAACATGAATTTCAGCAGCTGAAGAGGAGAGTAAAGGCAGAAACAAGCAACAATTGGGATTGACTGCATTAAAGTCTGGGAAAAGCATTTGAAAGGATGAGAGCAAGAGTCTGGTGATGTCTATGGGTCACAGACTCACTGCTGTGATTGTGCTCAAGGGATCTGCAACTAAATAATAGCTTTTAATCTTTTATATCTGCCTTATGTTCAACTGCTCCAATACTTATGCTCACATCAATGAGTGGGATGAACTAAAAGTGCTGTTCTTTTTATTTGGTAAAACATGTATGTGTTGAAACGGCTAATAATAAAATGTGACATTCTGTAGTTTTGTCTCATATTCATCTTTTAATCATATTTGCAAATGTTTTGACTCCACAGCCAACAGAGCAATTTTGTCTTTACTGTTCCAATACTTATGGAGGGGACTATATATATATATATATATATATATATATATATATATATATATATATATATATATATATATCAAGTCAAGTCAAGTTTATTGTCACCTTCTTATTCTTCCACATGTACGGCACATACATAGAGACTTGAACATACATAGAACTCTCAGACCCTTGGTGCATACAGTTAACATTTAAGACGCTGACAGTAGACGTTCAAATACAGATAAAACAGTTTAAACATATGTACATACAACTATACAGATATACAAATGAGGACATTGTAGAAAAACAATGGGGGGGTGGGGGTTTTAGTATCAGTGTTCAGTGTTGTATGGGGTAAAAGAGGGGGGGGGGGGCAAGGACGGGAGGGAGTTCAGCTTCCTGACAGCCTGATGTATGAAGCTGTCCTTCAGTCTGCTGGTCCTCGCCTGGAGACTCCGCAGTCTCCTCCCTGATGGCAGCAGACTGAAGAAGCTGTGTGTCGGGTGGGTGGGATCACCTGCAATGCGGAGGGCTCTGCGGGTGAGACGGGTGCTGTAGATGTCCTGGAGGGAGGGGAGAGAGACACCAACGATCTTCTCAGCTGCTCTCACTATGCACTGAAGTGACTTGCGGCAGGATGCGTTGCAAGCGCCATACCACACAGTGATGCAGCTGGTTAGGATGCTCTCGATGGTGCCTCTGTAGAAGGTGCACATGATGGGGGCCGGGGCTCTGGCTCTTCTCAGTTTGCGGAGGAAGTAGAGACGCTGCTGTGCTTTCTTGGCCAGTGCTACAGTGTTGTTATTCCAGGAGAGGTCCTCTGTGAGGACCTCTCATATAGCGATATATATATATAAAAAATAGCAATTCAAAATATATACTATTACTATAATAGCAATAATAACTTTAATATAACTACATTCAATTTTGCATGTTTTAAAAAGAAGCAAGACCACATGTGATACAGGAAAATATTTTATTTCCTTCAGTTGTGGACTGTACAGTATTTAATCATGTGATTTCACAGGAATCGTTAATAATATGATTGATGACTGGACCCTTCAGATGGCGCTCATCAGCCTTTGGCATCGAATCCGCTGTATAAAAACAGCTTGGTTTAACGGCAGAGTCTGTAAAGCGTTAAAACACCCGTTACCTTCATTGTCTGAGCAGTGAGATCAGAGATCAGAGCAGGATCTTGTAATAATCGTCTCTGTAGCTGTAAAGAACCACCACAGCCGCCCTGAAACACAAACCATCACAAAACAGCTCAAACTCAGATCCCACAGCATGCTGAAAAAATCAAGACAACATGAAATTTGATTTTCTTCAGTTCTAGACTTCAGTTCAGCATGCCGTCATGAGATTTCAGAAATTAAAACAAGAACCAGTATGGTTTTTTTTTTTTTTTTTTACCCTTTTGGCAAATATTTGTTTTAGATCGGTTACTCCTGAAGTTAAAAAGACTGACTTTATTCCTTTAGAATAAAATATTTTGTCGCTATTTTCTATTGAAGATTGATTCCGCAGAAATAAAAACAGCAAACTTGCCATTTTGACAAAAAAATGTGACAAAAATATATAGATGTTGTTTAAACTCGCAATTCTGAGAAGCAAAGTCCAAGTTGTGAGGTATAAACTCGTTAGGAAAAAAGTCAGAATTGTGAAAGAAAAATTCAAGATTATCTTTAGTATTTTTTATTCCATAGGAATTTATTTTTCCGAAAAGTAAACCCAAAATAAGTCAGAACTGTGAGTATATTAACTCACAATTGTTATAAAAGTTAATCCAAAATGTAAAATAAATCTGAATTGCGAGACTCAATTGTAATAAAATAAAAATATATATATTAAAAAATTGAGATTATTATTATTATTATTCCATGGTGGAAACAAGGTTCCAGAATTTTCTTATTTTCTAACTTCAGAAAACAAGTTAAGAATATCTTGTATTCTTAAAAAAAACATGATCTCTTTTTTATTAAGAATGTGTAAAGACAAAACTCAAGAAAAATTCAACCTCTTGAAAAGACTGTTCTCAAAAAAACCCTTGTCTTAAATTCCCAAAGATGAGATGTTTACTTCATTCAATTGTTTCAAATATTAAGCATTACAACATAAAACTGGCTCCATATAAGATTCAATTAGATTAAAAAGATTTCTCAATTAAGTTTTACTGTCATCATCATACTAACATTTCAGAGATTTTAGAGTGGATTTGGGATTTCTCTTTTGATCACGCGATAAATCAGAAAAAAACTGTCAACAGACAGAAAACAAGCATTTTCACCATGTTTATAGGAGTAAAATATTTAAATCAGTGTGAAAGAAAAAAAGAACAAATCTTCAGAATATAGAGAGGAATAAAACTGTAAAGTTTGGCATTTGCAAGAGAAAAAACCTCTTTAAAGACTGGATTGTACCCAAAATCTACAGATGCACATAAATAAAGTGTAATAAAACAAAGATTTAAATGTATATTTTGGATGTTTCGTTCCACTAGTCTGAAAGAAGACATGATATAGGAGCAAAATAAAGCTGAACAATATCTGCCGCACAATCTCTCCATTGTTTCTAAATGACGGTACTCTGGCAGTCAACATGAGCTCCGTAACGTGAAGAAAAGAAGGAAATGAGAAACAACTGTTGAGAGAAGCCAATGAGACTCTGTTGTTCCCAAACACAGGAAAGTCACCATTTCTCCAAATAATGACCAGAAATGGGGGTAAAGTTGTTAATTTATGACTGGCGTTTGGGTGGAGAGAGTCAATGACATGATTCAGAGGATCCAGACGTGACTTTAGCACCTGCGCTGAGAAGAAAGAGCTTCAGCACTGGATCAGGTTTAATGATTGTGTCTGGAAACACTTGAGGAGAAGCGGATCGGGTCTCGCTGTCAGATTAATGAGTGAGGAGATCTGACGAAACACTCTGAAACGGCAGTTTACCAAGATACAAGCCACTCATCATTTATAGTAGTTAAACTAGTCAACATAACCTTGAAAAGAGTTAGATACACTGGAAAAAACTAAAGCTATACTAAAATAAAAAATACTACTACTACAAAAAAAGAGGAAAACATTAAATAAAATATTAAAAACTTAATGCTTCAATGTTTTGTATTTTTATGGGATTGCATTGTACTGAATTATATTTATAATCCATTTTTAACTGTTCACCACTTTCTGAGCAACTTGAAAATTATATTTCCAATTTAAACTGTCGTAAATCTTGAACGCTTTTCAGCACAGACTTAAGTTTGGTCTCTTTTTAAAGAAGACACATGGCAGATTATTACTGAAGTGAAAGTTAAAGCGAAACTTCAAACAATGTAAATAGATTAAGTTTATTGTTATGAAAACACAGTTTAAATTCTATATGAAATTTATTTTCCAAAACATGTTTTACTCTAAAATCTTGAGAAAATCAAAGCCATACATCTAAACAAATTGTGCTCCAAATTTGAGGTTGATATCTGAAAAAATGAGCTTTCAGTATGATTTTGTTTGGGTGCAGTACCAAATGTTTCCACTAGATGAAATTCACTTCCCATTTGTTCCCAATGCTGTCATTTTTGACCATGAAGAGTACAAGTCTTTTGACTATTTTTCAAAACCACTTAACCTTTTTCAATCATTTTTCAATCATATCCATGATTTTCTTTTCAACATAGCAAGTGCCAAAACCTTTACCAAGTTTCATACCACTCCAATGAACATTCAACATTTTTATTTTAACTTGATGTACTAAAATAACTAAAACGGAGTATATATATATATATATATATATATATATATATATATATATATATATATATATATATTAGTGCTGTCAAACTATTAATCGCAATTATTCGTATACAAAATAAGTTTTTGTTTACATAATATGCGTACTGTGTATATTTATTATGTATATATTAATGCACACATGCATGTATATATTTCAGAATATATTTATGTTTATATATTAAATATATTTATTTATAATATAAATTATATGAATATAGACATGCACATATATGTAAATATTTTCAAAATATATACTGAATGCGTGTGTCCTTATATATAAATAATAAATATACACAAAACACACATATATTATTGCAAACAAAAACTTTTATTTTGGATGTGATTAATTGCAATTAATCATTTGACAGCACTAATATATATAAATAAAACTGACAAAAATACAACTAAATTCCTAAAGGGATAGTTCACCCAAAAATAATGGAAAATGACTTTGTGTGACACAAAAGATGATGTTTTGAAGAACACTGGGAGCCAAACAACATTGGACCCCATTGACTTTCATTGTATGGACAACAAAACACAGAGATATCAAAATATCTTTCATGTTCCAGAAAAGAAACATTACAGTCATTAACGCTCGGTACCTTTTGGAGATCTTGAAGTGGTAGATCTGCTCACAGATGCATTTGAGGTAACGCTGTTTGGGCAGCCGAGAGAGAAGCGTCTTCACGCTGATGTTGAACTGCTCCTCATCATCAAACTGAGAGACAAACAACAGCAGCTTCAGCGTTAAACACTCCGGTTAGCACAGGAAAGATGAGGAATCATATCTGAGACACAATCAGTGGGTAGAAATGTACAGAATGTAAGAACTGAATTTATGTTGAGATTTAAAATGGACCTATTTCTGACATTATTGGGAGACATGGAAGAGTACTGTAATTATGAATTTTTTATGTTTTAGATAAGAAAGTCTCTTCTGCTCACCAAGGCTGCATTTATTTGATCAAAAATACAGTTTTGCATTGCATTTACACAAATAACTACTTCTGACTGGTCCATCTCTGATGATTGTGGCAGTGTAGTTTACAATCAGTGACGAAATAAAAGCTTTAAATATAATTTTGTTTGTTTGATATTGACAGCTGTTTGGGGATATATTACATGTTACAAATGTTGTATTTTTTTGGACCAATTTGTATTACATTTTTGTTCCTGAAATCCACCCTTCTGCTGGGATCAGAATAATCCAGTTTTTTTGCATCAAAAGTATCCCAATCTTACTAAAACGTTTTGAACAACACAAACTGAGGATTTAATCCAGATCAAAACCAAGATTGGATTTTGTGATCTCATCTGAATTCAGAATCCTTTTTTTTTTCCCTTTTCTTTTGAACAACCCATTTTCAAGATTTGATCCAATCCGATGACCAAAATCCTGATTGGTCCCTGATTTACTGCTCAAGAAACATTTCTGATTATTATCAATGTTGAAAACAGTTGTGCTGCACAATATTTTTGTGGAAACTGAGATACATTTTATTTTTCAGGATTCACAGATGAATAGAAAGCTCAAAAGAACAGCATTTATTTGAAACAGAAATCTTTTGTAAAAATACTGTCACTTTACTGTCACTTTTGAGCAATTAAATGCATCCTTACCAAATTAATTAATTTTTTTAAATCTTACTCACCCCAAACTTTTGAATGGTGCATGAATGGTAATTGGTAAACATTGATAATAATCAGAGATGTTTGTTGATCAGTAAATCAGTATATTATAATGATTTCTGAAGATCATGTGACACTGAAGACTGGAGGAATGATGCTGAAAATACAGCTGCGCATCACAGAAATAAATACACATATTGACATAGAAAACAGTTATTTTAAATTGTAAAAATATTTCACTGTTTTTACTGTAATTTTGATCAAATAAATGCAGCCTTGGTGAGCAGAAGAGACTTCTTTTAAAAACATTATTTTTTTTATCATTTTTAAAAGCTAAACAAAACATCTTGAAAAATGAATAATAAAAATAAAGTAAAAAAAAAAAAATCATCACTTGAGTGTTTTTCCTCGCACTCTGAACTGGTGAATAACTGAAGGCATTTGTTAGTGTGAAATATCTGTGTAAGGTCGTGTTTGTTCCTAGGACATGAACAGATTGTTCTTCCCGTTGCAGTGACTCATGTTGATGGAGAGGGTTTCCCTCGTCACGAGGAAAGCCCGCGTCCTGGATCCCCCTCTCTTCCGCTTTATCCTGCCGTTTTCCACTGGAATGCCATTTATGTACTCAGAATAGCTCATAATAATAGCGGGCGGTACAAACCTCGAGGGACAGGAAGTTGATGAGTGTTTCCTTGGGCAGATCGACCTGCGGAGGAATGCGACAGGAGAGATTGTGAAGGTCAGGTTCGCAGACACAATGGAGACTTATCTACAGAAAACCGCAGACGGACACGGTGCCATGTAAACATGGCGTACCAGTCAACAGGAAGAGCTCAAAATGTGCCTTAACAGGGTAAAAGTTGAAGTAAATACGCCACCGAAGAACCTTGAGAGGAAACAAGCTGTGTATGTTCTCTTTGTTTTCATATCAGTGCATCATGTTGTTTCTGTTATCGCTCTTTAGATGTTAATCAGAGTGTCTGGAAAGTTTAAGGTGGTTCTACTTCCTGAACTTGAGATTCTGGCTCAGGGACAAAATCATATTTGGACCCATAACTCGGGGTTAAAGGGAGTTTTGTAAACTGTGTAATAACAGAGAGAAACACCAAACCACTTTATTCCCCACAAAACCACTAATTAACTAAATATGCAAGCGATGTGAATCTTAATAACAAGCGCTCGTCTCCATGTGCTGTTTATGCTTCTCAAAACAGTTCATCATTTCACTGGGAGAATCTAAATGCTATGAGAATGCTAAATGTAAAATGAATCTAGTACAGCACATCACTAGCAACGCCAAGGTCATGGGTTCGATTCCCAGGAATCATGCATGAACTGATCACCAGGCAGCTGATGCTGATACAATATCTTTTTTAGAGAGCCGAGGCCGATATAAAGCCGAAATATATGATTTTACACTATTTAAATTAAGATGCATAAAATTGCTGCAATGAAATTGAGATTCATATTTATTAAATTAGAACTAATTGTACAATGAATCAATTATTATTATAAAATAATTACATTTTTAAATAAACAGATTTGCGCTTCAGTATCTTCATTCAGTAACCGTATTACAGTATTTTTCATAAATAATGGAATAGTTAGAAACACAAATAAAAAGGAATGCATGATCAAATGTACACCAGTGGTCAACCAATGTTTTTTTTTCGATGACGATATCTAGAGCCAGTGACCGATATAAAGCCAAAATATATAATATATAACCCTATTTAATTTAAATAAGATGCATAATAATTGCTGCAATGACTTTTAGATTCATATTTACTAAATTATGAAAATAATTTGAACTTGATAATAAATTAACAGATTTGTACTTTAGCATCTTCATTACAAATACAAAAATAGTTAAAGTAAAAAATAAAAAGGAATGCATAAGTTCATCAAATGTACACTAGTGATCGACCGACGTGGAGTTTTGATGACTGATGCCCGATATCAATATTTTAAAGAGCTGACAGCTGATAAAAAGCTGATATATATGATATTACACCATTCAATTTAAATAAGATGGATAACAATTGCTGCAATCAAATTTATTTGAGATATTTTCTAAATTAGAAAATTAATTGTAAAATAAATATGAAAAAAAAAAATTATGCTTTCAAAACTTCTTATTTTTGTAATCCTATTAAAGCATTTTTCACAAATAAAGAAGTAGTTAAAACACTATACACTATAATCAAGTGCACTGAGTAATCTGATAAGTTTGTGCAGACTGGCAATCATATTTGCTCAAATAAAGTTCAGGTAACACTAATTTAATTAAATTATCGGTGCCGATAATTTAAAAATGCCAAATATCGGTCATAGCAATATACTGGTTGACCACTAATGTATATCTTGAATTCAATTTAAGTTGCAGCATTCTTGTCACTGTCAAAATAAGTCCAATCACTGTCAAAATTAAAGCTGCTTATGATACTTGTCGACTATGCAGAAAAACTATAAAACCGATAATTTAAAAAATACCAAATATCGGCTGTTATATTGGTTGATCACTAATGCATACATTTAATGGATGTAAGTTGCTGCATTCTTGGCACGTCTGATGCCAATCGTTTAAAAATGGCAAATATCGGCAAATGCAATGTAAATAACTTTGGATAAAAGCGTCTGCCAAATGTATTAATGCAAATGTGCTGATCTGAGAGCAGGAAGTGACATCATATACTCACAGCCAGCACTTCAATGTCGTTGCTCTTGTTCTGTAAGTTGCTGCTCAGATTCTGCAGTCGTGTCTGGATCTGAAAGACAGAATTGCTCTCATGCTCATAATGCAAAAGGACAGAAAGAAAAAGCTTTTCATTGTATGCAATAAAGCTGAGCACAGAACAGCAGGGGTTCAGATTCGCTGGCTCATCACTAAACGGGGCTGACTCGTTTATTTCAGAAGGACGTCACCGCTGTCCTCACACATGCTGAATTAAACGCCAATTGAGCTGAATCAAACACTGGATGCTTCTCAAGGGGACACAGATTCAAGACTTTCTCCATGTTTGATTGTGATGGAGTGAGAAAACTTGTGGGAAATTTGGCCAAAAGCACATTGGGATTTATCGTGGATTAATGGGAACTTCATAAAACAAACAAGCATGTGTGATTGTGAGGGGAAGGACATTCTCTACAGGCCTTAAAGGTACAAGATGTGGAAGAAAGCTTGTTTCCCATGATATCAGAGGTGAGATCATTGTGCTGACCTGCGTCTCGTATCTCCGCCGGTTGCTGGCTGAGATTTTCTCAGGCGGTACGAGGTTCACGTTCATGGTGTTGCTCCCGTGTGACTCAGACAGACCTGATGGACACCAAACACACAAGAAGTGTGAGGATTCACTCCAACATCTGCTGGACAAACCTTACATTCATTTCCTTTCAATTGTTTTAAATGCAAAATCTACCAGAGCCAAAGTACTACACAACACTAAATCACTGTGTGCCTTAATTAATAAAGCAGTAAACCATGATATCAGATTGAGAACGATTAAAATTGTGTTTCTATGAGAGTCTAAACAGCTGATAAAAACATCACAATAATCCACACCACTCCAGTCCATCAGTTAACATCTGGAGAAGACAAAAGCTGAAACAAATCCAGCATCAAGACGTTTTTAACTCAAATATGAGTCCATAATCCATAATAATGCTTCATCCAGTGAAAAAATCCATCTCCTGTTGTCTCTCACATCAAAATCCAGCCTCATAAAGTATTTGTTTAGGACTGTTTTAATCTGTGCAGATTTCTCTCCTGATTCAGACCAGAACACTTTTTCACTGGAGGAAGCGCTATTATGAACTATGGACTCGTATTTTAGTTAAAAAGGTCTTAATGATGGATGTGTTTGAGCTTTTGTCTTCTTCAGATGTTAACTGATGGACTGCAGTGGTGTGGATTATTGTGATGTTTTTATCAGCTGTTTGGACTCTCATTCTGATGGCACCCATTCACATCCATTGCTGAGACACTGATGTAATAACACACTTCTCCAAATCTGATGAAGAAACAAACTCATCCTAATCTTGGCCTGAGGGTGAGCAGATTTTCAACACACTGAAATGTTTACTGAAATAAGATTTTGCTCACTTTGTTGTAGAGCTGTATTTTTTACAAAGGGAAATTAGTTTGGCTTTTCTGCTCAATAACTTGTGAAATAGGCCTAAAAACCAAATGTAAAAAAAATGATAAGACAAGATTGTGGATTGTGATCCTGCTTGAAAACCCCGTACCTGAGTTTCCCAGTAATGATCCCTTTGGATTCTGGAGAGAAGCACTCTCAGAAATCTCTCTGACGAGAGAAAAAAACAGCATTAATGTTTCCTCTGGACTCTGACACATGGTTTACAGTTGTAAACGTCAGTGTATGTCACCTGTTCCTCTCTTCGGAGAGTTTGGTCCGGCTCTTTTGGATGAAGTGATCGACCAGTTCCGACTCTGGGATTCTCTTCTCCGACTGACGGTCTTTCTCAAAGGTCTTCACCTGACGGGAAGAGAAGACAGCCTGTCAGATCAGAGCACTCTTTAGTGTCTTCAGCGCAGGTGTCGATGTGATTTACCTTCAGGTAATTTCCTTCTTTATCCGACACCAGCACCATGAATGTGATTCCAGCTTGTCTGCAGTGCTCCAGAAGAGCTTCCTGTGACTGTGGCACAAATGGAGAATATTTATCGTCATTACAACAGAAAAACACACACATCTGACTGCATTCATTAGAGCAGATCAGGGCTCATTAGTCTTGTGACAGAAATTGACGATCAGTAGAAACTTATTCTGCCCAAGATCCACCCCGATATTTAATGACTGTGGTTTGGAGTTAAACATAATAAAAATAATGACTTGTGGTTCAGTAAGGGAGGAATCGCTCTGACGGATCCAGTAAGTCAATAACAATGGATGTTTTAAAATTCTGGATGACATTGGTTTCCATGCTTGTTTTGCAAGAATTAGTGAGAACATCACAATTGTCTGCTTACTGTCTTTGTATTTATTTCATGGCATTTCAATTTATTTGATTGATGAGTGCTTTATTTTATGGAACTAGTTCTCAGCTCTGAACCTTGTTTTACAGTACAAATATGTTAAGATTCTCAAACTAGTTTATTTTTCTGACACTATTGGCAAATATTTGTTTTTGTTTTAAGCTTAAACTCGCATCATTTTGATAAATTTTCCAGGAAAACAAGATTTATTTTCAATTTACTACTCAAATAAATGAATGCTGATGTAAGGCAAGTTACAACAGGCAAAACCCTTTGAGATGTTACTCTATTTTGCTTCCATATCATGATTTTTTTGCACTCATATCTTGAATTTTAGGCTCATATCTGCATTCTAACAGTCAGTCGTCCTGCATCATGATCATCAGACACTGTAGCAATGTAAGATGATGGACAGTTCTGGACGGGATGCTGCGTTAATGAGCTAACCATTTTAACAAGTTACTTTTTTCCAAAATGAATCGCACCAAATTAACACTTTAAATCGTCAGCCCTAGTCATTATGCACCAGATTTGAGTTCAGCTGTTATTGTGTGTTCCTGTGACCTCTAAACCGCTGCTGTGTTTGTGGATTCTGCTAACGGCGCATCAAACATCTCACAGCTTTTGGCCACATGTCCTTCACAGGGAGAGAGATTCGAGTCTGTTTGTGAAGTGAAATCAAACACTAAAATAAATATCAAATAAATAAAACAGTTAAATAGGAAAGTAGCCTTAAATAAGAAAGTTAAATACACCCTGTCTACCTCACGCGAGCGGCGCGGCGAGAACCCATTATAATCAGTGATGCTGTCTACACTAGATGCAGCGCGATACGACACGACAAATCCCTCACAGTAAACTGCCTCGTCCTATTTATGACGTTCTGACACAAAGTTCAAATGTCCCGTGTAGACAGACTCAACCTGTTGTGTTGCGACGCAGCGTCCGGTTTAGAGACGGTTCACTGTTCCGCCACCAAGCAAGCGGGCGCGTTAACTCCTCGTCTGCACGCGCTCTCTGTGGAATAGGAATCACGGCGTATGTTGCCACATTTCTAGTTGGCATCTTCCATTTACCACTGTCTCGCTCGTATTTGGCCAGTTTGGAGAAAGCCTCACCAATACAAACCTGGACCAGCCGGGCGTTTGCGATCACATGAACTTGAAGACACTTGTACAAACGCAGATGGGTGACATGAATGGAAATGATTCCAGACCGGCGATGTAGTAATTGGTTTCCCAAAAAAGGTCCATCGCTCGTCATGAAATAAATTTGCTGAATGCAGAACAAACTGTATTTTCCTGCGCTCAAACCTGCCAATCTAAAGGAAATGCCGTGTATGGCGTTTGAGGTCATTTGTGAATTAGCATAGATTAGTCTAATTAAAACAATTCGCAACTATTATTACACTTGTACACAAAACTTTGTATTATGCTTGTTCTAGAGTGTGTGACCTCACGTGCACTACCGCCGGTGGCAATACACAACCGTGATGCGGTTGTCACGGCGACCGTCACAGACCTACACTGGAGCGACTCTGTGCTTCATTAGCGCTGATCCTGATCCACGAGGCAGCAGAACTCACAGAAATCAGCACTAACACGCTAAATCAAGGGCATTCTCACTACTTCATCTTCAGCGGTCCCAAACTGGGGTGTACGAGTTGATGGAAAGCTTTAATTCCTTGTTTTTATTGTTGTGATTATTATTTTTTTTAAATTTCCTTTTATGTAAAGCACTTAAAAATTAAAGCACTGAATTACCATTATGTATGAAATGTTCTATATAAATAAACTTGCCTTGCCTAATTAATGAAATCATATTGTAAATAAATAAATAAAAAAATCAAAATATAACACTGTATTTTCTAGAATGTGTCACATTGTTTATTAGCTGCTACTTCTATTACAAAACGATTTATAGCATGAGTTATAGTCTATTTCCCTCATGTTTCAGTTTTGCTTTAAATTAATTTAGGTTTGCTGTTTGTAATAAATGTTGTTTTATTAAAAATGTATTGTATATGTAAATAATTTTAAAATAACAATCAAAATTATAACACTTAAAATCATATTGTAAATTTACAATAAGTAATTTAAAAGTAAAATAAAATGCAAAATCACAAACAAATCATTTTCAAGTAAAAATCTAAATTTAACAATTTTATTTGTTTAACTACATGCATGTTTTTGTACTTAACTAAAACTAAACAGAAAACTAAAACATATTACATAGTAATAAAATAGAATATATATAAATAAATTAATATATAATTTTTTTTTAGCTAGATGCCAGGCAACAGTTATCATTTTCATTTAGATCAACTTGAAGTACTAAAATAACTAAAGCTAATAAATAAGAAAATAATAAAAACTATCCAGACTATAAAAAAAAAAGAGAAGTACTAAACATGAAAAAAAAAAAAAAGACTAAAATGTTTACTAAAATTGTAACTCAAATTGAAGTGGAAACAGAATATATCAAAATAAAATCTAATTCAAAATATTAACAAAAAGTATAACACTATATCAATGAAACTAAAATAAAGCTGCCTGCAAGCCATATGACCATTAATATCAGAAAACTAATGAACATGAATCTGTTGTTAAATTGAATATTAAGTTAAAATCTCAGGAGGACTAAAACTATTTTTGCTCAAAGGGATTTGATCACGAATCATGAAATAGCTTGAGTTTTTGAGCCGATTGCTGCATCTGCTAAATCTGATTAATTTACTGATGTGACAAAATGAACAAACTAACCGAATCAAAGCAAATCTTTTTTAGATTGGGACAGAACAACATTTCCTAACAGCGTGTGAACACTGACCTGCGAGATGTCATAGACTATGTCTGAAGAGACTCCGGCCGCCCAGAGTTTCTGAGTGACTTTAATGGCTCTGCTGGTGGAGGACTGACCCACAGGAACCACCAGAACGTCACAGGAGCTCACAGGAGGCTGACAGACAGAGACAGAGAGATGAGACGAGACGCAGCGCATCTGAAGCCTGGCATCACATCGGCCTGACACTCACCGCTTCCTCCAGACCGGCCACAGCTGAGCAGATCTTATCCAGAGCGATGCTGGCGCCGACTGCCGAGGGGACAGGACCGGACACATCCGGCCCGCGAAACTCCATGATCTGACACGGAAAACCGAAAGCATTAGTTATTTATAAGGCTGGGAAAATAAATCGATGCATCGCGAATCGAGAAATGATTCAGCTTCGATTCTGAGATTTTCTGAATGCATGGTGATTATTTCTGGAGTGGATTCTGAGGTTAGTTTGAACAGCAGGTGGCGCTGCATGCTTCAGAAACAGCCGTACTCTGCTCGTTTCCAAATCCTTACACACACTTGAACCTAAAATAATCATTCATAAGATTCGAAAAGGTTGAAGTGAATTACAAGGGTGTTCACAGTGGGCTGTTTACATTAATCTGGCGTCATAAAAGCATTCTGAGCCGAGGTGAGATTACAGACTCGGTGCTCTTCTTCATCAGCATTTGAGTGTGCGGAGAAAAACTAGATTAGAACACCATCTGCTGTGAAAATATAAGCTCAGAATCCATTCCAGAGAGCATTCGGAAGATCTCAGAATCGATCCACGAGCCGATTCTACATCGATTTACCGTCGCAGCCCTAATTTTTTTTATAGGGCTGGGTAAAAAAAATATTGATTTCTCGATTTTAATGAATTCTCATTTTTACAAAACAATACTGATTCATAAATCCCAAGATTTAATCAGATTTATTGCATGAACATCAGTAACCTGACAACGCAAGTAAACTGCATTTACATGACTATTAATAAATCGCATTATTTCCCTGTAGTGATGTCAAAATATAATCATTTGCATATCTGACTGAGTATTCCATCTGTTTTCAGTTGTGATGTTAAATAAATTACTTGCATGTCATATATTATCCTCTCAAGCAGTTACAGATGCAGCGTTTTGACTGAATGCACAAGATAACACATTTTTATCATTTTCTGAGTCATGAAAGTGTCTGTTTGTGTGACATATTTCCTTCTTTCTTTAATGCTAAACTTTTGTTCTGTCTAAATGCGCTTGAATCTGCACTAACGATGCGTTCCTGTCACGATCACACATGCACACTTCAATAAGCCGACAGAAAGCAGGTTATTGCGTTTACATGGCGTGCGAAATTGGGGTAAGAGATAAAAAAAACTACCTGTGTCGACCGGTTTATACTTATGCCGTTTATAACCTTACTCCGATAGAAGAAAACAGGCTACCACATTTAAATAACAATGTGCGTTTTCGGCTTATTAAGCACAATCGGTTTAAGAATGTGCATGTAAACGCACTCATTGTAGCGCACCTCCCATCCAATAAATCACAATCAGCTATAAACTATGTTAAATTTTATTAATCAAAAAGCCTGACTAATTAATTGAATTAGAATTCTGTTTTCCATTATTTTCTGGATTCCATTTTAATTGTTCCATTAAATTTTAATAATAAAAAACATCTCCAATTTATTGATTTTATATTAAAAAATATATTTTTTCACCTAAATAAATTCTGGTAAATAATATTTCTGGTAAATACTCCTTTATAAAGTGTTGTTTGATGATAATGTTATTATTATTAGACTAGAACAGGTGGATATGATGTCATTCTCTCACTATAATACTGAACTGATTTTGATGATAATGTTATTATTATGAGACTAGATCAGGTGGATATGATGTCATTCTCTCACTATAATACTGAACTGATTTCAGTGATCTGGACTGAGAGATGGACACCTGCTTCTTCACTCTGTGCTGCACTTCAATTTTGCTTTAAAAAAGGATTTCATAGAAATTTGGATTTCATTTGGTTTAATAAAATATTTTTAAGTAAAATTTAGATTTTTTTTGCGGGAAATTAATCATTTAGATTAATCGATAAATTAGTCGATAGATTAATCTAAATAAAAATAGTCGTTAGTGGCAGCCCTAGCACCATATATACAGTGGCATGCGAAAGTTTGGGAACCCCTTGCAGAATCTTTGAAACATCTCACTGATGCTCCAGAAGGAAACACGATGCATTAAGAGCCGGGGGTGAAAACATTTTGAATTTGAAGATCAAGGTAAATTGTACTTCATTTGTCTTCCAGGAAACATGCAAGTATCTTCTGTCGCGTCAGAAGGGCAGTACTAAATGGAAAAATATGATATTTCAACAAAATAAGAAAAATTTGGACATCTTCATCCTGTTCAAAAGTTTTAACCCCCCGGCTCTTAATGCATCGTGTTTCCTTCAGGAGCATCAGTGAATGTTTGAACCTTTTTTAATTGTTGTGTTTGAGTCCCTCAATCATCCTCAGCGTGAAAAGGTGGATCTCAAAATCATACAGTTACTGCTGGAAAGGGTTCAAATATGCAAAAGATGCTGGAAAACTGAAGATTCTGCAGGACCTGGAGGATTTTTCTGAAGAACAGTGCTCAGTTGAACTGTTCAGAACAAACAAGGGACTCATGAACAACCATCACAAAACAAAAAAACAGTCGTGGATCATCCAGGTAACCACACACAGTATTAAGAACCAAGGGTTCCCAAACTTTTGAATGTGGTTATTTTAATAATTTCAGCTATTTTTTTGTCTTGTGGACTATATGTAAACATCTTTTATGGAAAATATCTTACTCAGGACAGTACTAAATAAAAAATAACATGCATTTTGTATGATCTCTCTTATTTTGGTCAAATTATCCACATTTTTACAGATTCTGCAAGGGGTTCCCAAACTTTCGATCCCCACTGTATCATCATTTTTTGCTGTCCTTCAATATTTAATTTGTTTATTTATGAATAAGTTCATGTTTTATGACAACCATCAAAAAATCAATTTGAGTTGAAATATTATTATTTTGTATATAGTAATTGTATCTTAATAATAAAAACTTAATTGAGTGTAATTTAAACGGTTGCATATAGATCAGTTAATTGTAACCTTCAATACTATAGTAATGTAGTACCAGCTGACTTTAATGTATATTTTACAGCAAGTTTTTCCTTGAGAAAATTTGCCATGTTCTGTACCTGATTTATACTGAAAGCTTGTGAGTCAGAATCGAATCGAATCGTGAAATGTGTGTCAAAACCCAGCCCTATGCTAGAATGATCTCAGAAGTGTGTGACCCGTGTTCATGTTACCAGATGATCGTATCGTCCGCCCGCCGCTAAGATGTCAGGGACGGTGCGTTTGCGTTTCCTGATGAACGCCACGAACTGGAAGATGACACCGCAGTGATGCTGGACCTTATAGACCAAACCCAGATTCACCACCACCTATAAAACACACAAACGCTCAGAGGATGAGGAGAGGAGCAGGGCTGCGGGATTCTGGGGAAAAAACTAATTACGATTTTATTTCTGATTTAAATTGCGATTAAAAATGTCCAGGTTTGCTGTGCTTGTTTGTAGGGTTGCACAGTTTAACCAAAATTTTATTATTTATCAATATAATACATAAAATTATATAATACAAATATTTCATTGTAAAAAAATTTAAGAAATCAGGTGTTTAAGAATAATACTATAATTCAATTTTGACATTATAACTGTAAAATTACAATAGTAATATATATATATATATATAGATAGCTGTCGTAATTTCTTCATTTTTAACGTTAAACATTATTTTAGCACCACTGAAATAGCATTTTAATTTTTATTATATTTTTAGTTATTGTTAGTACACAAAGTGTTTGTAGGGTTGCACACTTTAATCAATATACTATTATTTCTCAATATAATACATAAAATTATAAAAATATTTATTTAATAACAATACAAAACTAAACAAATACAAAATATTACTATTGTAATATTTCATTGTAAAATAAAAAAAATCAAGTGTTTAAGAAGAATACTATAATAATTTAATTTTGACATTACGACACTAATATATATAT
Source organism: Barbus barbus (assembly GCF_936440315.1). Lineage (NCBI taxonomy): Eukaryota > Metazoa > Chordata > Actinopteri > Cypriniformes > Cyprinidae > Barbus > Barbus barbus. Next base: position 28,998,643 of record NC_136758.1, read on the forward strand.
TTCGTTTTCTTTGTTTTTTCTTTTAATTTCCGTTTCAAGTTTTAGTATTTTTTTTTAGGAATTTTAGTTATTGTTAGTACATGAAGTTAAACTAAATTAAACATCTGCTTTGGCAACTAGCTGTAGTAAAATAATTTACATTTTTTATTGTATTTCAGTTAACATTTATTTTATTTCAAGTAACATTTTTTTTTGTGTTAACTATACTAAATAATAAATGATACACTTAAAATAAACATGAAATAGCTAAATTAAAAAATTATATATATATATTTTTTTTTTTTTTCAAGTTAATATAACAACCCTGGATGGAAAACTGCTTCACTCTGAAACACGTAGCACGTATATTTATTTAATTAAATCACAGCCCAAGTCATTTTGTGTTTTTGGTTTTATTTCGATTAATTGTGCAGCCCTGAAAGGAAGAATATCGAATACCACATTAATTTCATATAGTGCCGTTGTGCTACAGGCGTCCTGAGTTCGAATCCCGGCTCGAGACCTTTCCTGATCCCGCCCCCCATCTCTCTCCCACTTTCCTTCCTGTCACTTCTACACTATCCTAAACTAATAAGAGGCACCTCACCTGTAGTTTAACGGCCAGTTTCTTGAGGAGGCTAATGACTTCTTCTAGATCTTTCTGGCCCAGTTTGGCCATCTGAGCGACGGCTGAACTCTTCTGTTTGGTGAGTGAGTTTATGAGAGGAAGCAGGTCCTGCAGGTCGCCCTTCTGCTCGATGAACTTATACAGCGTATGCAACTGATTTTCCAAAGAAAAGAGTTTTAGTCACGTGTCAACAGCATAAGCCTTTACACACACAAATGATATATCAGTGCTGTCAAAACGATTAAATCGCATTAAAAATAAAAAAATTTATGACCACATCAACCGGGAGAAGTTTCAGATGGGTGCTTCACTTCAAATGAGCGCGGAAACGGAGCTATGCACTCTTCAATTGCACGCACAAATGTGCTGCCATGCGCTGCAGCCTGTATCATTTCATATCAAGCGCTCGAAAGAAACGACGTGCATGCGTCAATCTCGTACCAATGTCGTGGCAAGTTAAGTCATGAAGTTACCAAAAATGCGATTAAACCTGCCTTAAAACTGTATGTAACATGTTATATATGAATCACATTTAAGAACATGTCTCTGAAATGGTTTTTCAAACTGTCCTGGAGCAGCCCGGCACTGTCTCCCTCATCTAACACTCTCGATTCAACTCGTCAGCTCATTAGAAGAGACTGAAATGCACCCAAAAATAACCTAATAATGTGATGTCTGTTCATCAAGAATGAAAAAAAAAAAAGAAGAAATCAATAACTTTTATAGCTTTAAGATTTCATCTATATATAATTTAGTGTTTGATAACTTTATTCAGTTTCTGTATATTTCCTACTTGCTGAAGGGCACAGCTAGCTAAATATGACATTTATTATAATGGGTTTATGTGAAGAATGTTTAAAGTTCAATAAATTAGAAGTTATTTTATCAAAGTCTAATAAATGTTCAAATTGATATCTCTCAATTATACTGTAATGTTAAATGGCTATAGTCAATGGTTAAATAGGGAAAAAATAGCAATTTTATAGCGACATCAGTAGTATTGTTATCAGTGATACTGGCCTTCAGTCATAAAAAAGATGCCATTAATCAAATATTAAAAATATACTGTATTTATATTGTTTCTACATTCATTTGAAGATTGAATGTGAAATTATTGCAATATAAAAGTATATTTAAAAAGTTAATGTTAGGTGGGATTAATCACGATTAATTTCAGAAAAAATGTGCGATTGATTAGTTAATTTATTTAATCGATTGACAGCACTAATCTATATATACAGTATCTCACAGAAGTGAGTACACCCTCACATTTTTGTAAATATTTTAGTATATCTTTTCATGTGACAACACTGAAGAAATGGCACTTTGCTGCAATGTAAAGTAGTGCTGTCCCCTTAAAATAACTCAACACACGGCCATTAATATCTAAACTGCTGGCCACAAAAGTGAGTACACCCCTAAGTGAAAATTTCCAAATTGGGCCCAATTAGCCATTTTCTCTTCCCGGTGTCATGTGACTCGTTAGTGTTACAAGGTCTCAGGTGTGAATGGGGAGCAGGTGTGTTATATTTGGTGATATTGCTCTCACTCTCATACTGGTCACTGGAAGTTCAACAGGGTACCTCGTGGCAAACAACTCTCTGAGGATCTGAAAAAAATTATTGTTGCTCTACATAAAGATGGCGTAGGCTATAAGAAGATTGCCAAGACCCTGAAACTGAGCTGCAGCACGGTGGCCAAGACCATACAGCGGTTTAACAGGACAGGTTCCACTCAGAATGATCGCCATGGTCGACCAAAGAAGTTGAGTGCACGTGCTCAGCATCATATCCAGAGGTTGTGTTTGGGAAATAGACGTATGAGTGCTGCCAGCATTGCTGCAGAGGTTGAAGGAGTGGGGGGTCAGACCATACGCCGCACACTGCATCAAATTGGTCTGCATGGCTGTCGTCCCAGAAGGAAGCCTCTTCTAAAGATGATGCACAAGAAAGCCCACAAACAATTAGCTGAAGACAAGCAGACTAAGGACATGGATTACTGGAACCATGTCCTGTGGTCTGATGAGACCAAGATAACCTTATTTGGTTCAGATGGTGTCAAGCATGTGTGGCGGCAACCAGGTGAGGAATACAAAGACAAGTGTGCCTTGCCTACAGTCAAGCATGGTGGTGGGAGTGTCATGGTCTGCATGAGTAGAGTACACTCACTACTTTACATTGCAGCAAAGTGTCATTTCTTCAGTGTTATCACATGAAAAGATATAATAAAATATTTACAAAAATGTGAGGGGTGTACTCACTCTGTGAGATACTGATATATATATACACACACACACACACACACACAAGTATTCTTAATGCATTAATTGTGCCTTGTAATGCACATTACAATGCATCTTATTAATAACTGCAACAACAGGTATAATACATTATAATAGTTATCTATTCATCGTTACATCTTTAAAAAGTATAATGCATTAAAACACAACAAACAACCAATTTCAGATGCAAAAAGGAATCTGTAGTTATTAAAATGCGTTTGCATTACAACACATTACACATAAAGGCTTCACATGTTACCCAAACGTTTGTGCATTAACAGAGAAAGGTTTCCAGCTGTGGAGGATCAGAGTCGAGGACAGTGTGCAGAGAATCATGCTCTGGCTCTGAATAAGTGACTTACGCTGTTGTTGGACAAGGACAGGTTATAGAATTTGGCTTCCACTTCACGCTTCGTCAGTTTCTCGCTCTGCGTGTGAAGGTGAAAGACAGACAGAAATATATTCCAGGTTACGTAAGAGCAGAATGAACCCGCTGAACCTGAGCACTGCCGCTCACATCACTTTATCATTCTGTTCATGGTGTTCATTTATATTTGCATTGAAAACATGATCATTTCCACCATCTCTCTGTCTCTTGTTTAGTTTTGTGCCTTTCATTTCCACAGGTTTTCTCTGCTTCGTTTACATTAATTATCATCTAGAGAGTGCAATTAGGCACATCTGTAAAACTATTTTCACAGAAACTGCAGTTTTCAACCAAAACAAAAGCTCAAGGGTTATATGCCTGCAAGTTAAGAAATAAAGACTTAAGCAGTGTAAAGATAATCAAATAATGTGCTGAGATTTATATGCAATTGAAGTCAAGCATGCAAAACATGCATAAAGTACACACATTTGGATTATTTATACAGCGCATTTCCCACATGCTTTCAGTGTTTATAATACAAGCTGAATGACACAATAATATTAATAATAATAAATTAATAATAATAACTCTTATTTTTCATTCCTGTTCTGAATACTGTTAAATGTAAAGGACTTGTTGTGGAGTGACAGGAACTAAAATATATGTTTACGGCGTTTATAATGTTTGCAATTGTTTCATTTTATTTACCAGTATTTTGCATTATTTATTAAAGTAATAATAAAATGTTTAAATAAAGTGTTACGGTTTTCAGAAAATATGGTATATAAAATTATTAAAATCAGAATGTAAAATTAAAATAAATAATTTTTTTAACAAAAAAAATAACTTTTTTTTTAAATCATAATAATGTAAAATAAAAATATACACAATTTATAAATAAAACAATCAACTTTGCAAACTTTGTAAAAAAAGAATAATAAAAAATTAAAAATAAATAATTTAAATATTGACTTCTGTTGTTGTTTTTTCTCTCAATAATGCAATTTTGACCCTTTGCAACTTATTTTCCAATAAATATGTCACTTATGAAGAAATATTAATTTATTATTTTACAGTACAGTTGTTTTATGATAATAATACTGAAATAGTATTATCGTAATATGGTAATGTTCTGGAATTACTGTCTTAAGGGCAATGATATAATGATGATAATATTAATCATTTATAGTTATAATCATTATATTCAAATAGTTTGCCTCCCTAAAAACACCATTGAGAATGTAATATATATGTTATCATTGGTGTTTGCCATATTGTATTGTATTGGTGTGATGTATTTATGTGTACCGATGTGAGATGCAAAGCAATTTTTGGAGGAAATTCTAAAAATAAAAGTGGAAATTAAGAAACTGAACTGAAATAATGGAGTGAGACACTATCGCAACTAAAAAAGACTGAGTACGCTTTAAAGTCCAGGTGCAAAGACATTTGATTTGAGAAAAAAGGGTCATCATTTCGCGCTCAAAATGCACCAGATTGATGCATTTGACTTTAAATTGCAATAATGTAATATTAATTGATATTAATCACCATGGCGTCACACAGTATGTTGGAGGCCTGTGTGAGTTTGTCTTCTGGGACGCCGCTGTGCAGCAGAACGGCCTTCAGCAGACTCGTGTGGTTCAGGTGGATGGTGTAGTTTCTGTCCTGAAACAAACACGGCTCATCAGAACGTTATTAAACTGCATCCTCTCTCAAACAGCTGTACTTGTATTGATAATAACTAGGGCTGGGTTTTGACACTCATTCACAAGCTTGCGATTCGATTTGATTCAATATCGATTATATTGGATATATATATATAAATCACATAAACATGCCAAATTTTCTCAAGGAAAGAAATTCTCTTAACTCATGCTGTAAAATATAGTCAGTTGGTACTACATTACTATAATATTGAAGGTTAAAACAGAGTGATTTTTTAGGCTATACAAATTACACTTAATGAAGTTTTTATAATTAAATGAATATATTATAGGGTGCATATATTTAGCAAAATGCCCCACTCTAGTTTATTTTTCTAGCTGACTAATGAGTTTGTCGTCACCAAACAGGTAAATGTGACGTTATGTGACACTGTTACAAGCCGTTATATTGGCGTCTTTGTGTGGCTGAAACACTGATTGAGCGATTACACGAGACAGGATACAGATTGTAAAGTTGTACTCTTTCTATTAACATGCCTTCAGATGTTCATTCATGTTTATTTTGTGCTATAACTAGTATTAAAGCAGAGGAGATGAGGCGCTACAGAGATCTGTCACGTCACATTAAACGGCGCCAAAACAGCATTTATTGTTTGAATACTGCAATACAATGCACAGAATATGAAATCTGAGACTAATCGGTTAAAATCGAGATTTCTATATTTTTTACCTAATAATGAGGTGGTGAAGTGGTGTGTTACCTGCAGCGCGCTGAACTCCTGTACGACCTCAGAGACGGTGTAAATGGCCTCGGCGTCCGGCAGCAGACTGTTGCTGATGGGAATCACGATGTCGAAGGCACACTCCAGCAGCTCTCTGGGATGAGCTCGATCCAGCTTCCTCGGCCTGTAGACGCGCTCCATACTGTACCTGCAGAAACAAACATCGCATCAGGACAGCCGTATATATGCAGTGCACTATTCATTACAAATTAAACTCCATGTGCATTACTGGTTAAAAGTATTCATGTTTTTGAAAGAAGTCTCTTCTGCTCATCAGTGCTGCATTCATTTGATCAAAAATACAGTAAAAACAGTGAAATATTATTGCAATTTAAAACAGCTTAGTTTTCATGTGAATGTGTTAAAATATAATGTATTTCTGTGATCTGCAGCTGTATTTTCAGCATCATTACTGCAGTCTTCAGTGTCACATGATCTTCAGAAATCATTATAATATACTGATTTACTGCTCAACAAACATTTCTGATTATTATCAATGTTGAACACAGTTGTGCTGCACAATATTTTAGTGGAAACTGTGATGCATTTTATTTTTCAGGATTCACAGATGAATAGACAGTTAAAAAGAACAGCATTTATTTGAAATAGAAATCTTTTGTAACATTATAAATGTCTTTTCTGTCACTTTTGATCAATCTAAAGCGTCCTTGATGAATAAAAGCATTAATTTCTTTAAAAAATAATAATAATAAAAAGTACTGAACATGTATCATGGTTTCCACAAAAATATTGTGCAGCACAACTGTGTTCAACATTGATGATAATCAGAAATGTTTGTTGAGCAGTAAATCAGTATATTATAATGATTTCTGAAGATCATGTGACTCTGAAAATTCTGAAATAAATCAGATTTTACAATATATTCACACAGAAAACAGCTATTTGAAATTATAATAATATTTCATGTTTTTTTGCTTTGATCAAATAAATGCAGCCTTGCTGAGCAGAAGAGACTTATTTCTAAAACTTTTGACCAGTAGTGTATATCATAATGAGTCTACTATGAACTACAAACAACAGACCAAAATACAGGGACTACAGAAGTGCAGAAGCTGGGAAAGTAGTGCACAAAGTACCTTTTGAGATGTGAAATGTTGTTTCTGGCCACAAATCTGGCAAATGCCAGCTGATGAGAGACAATAAGAGAGAGAAACATGCTTTGAAACACAATTAAGACCATATTTATGCATATTACTTCATGTCTTCTTATTCTGACTTCAATCTATAGGATTCAAATATGTGACGATTCAGATCGGTTGAGATGCCAATACAACTGGAGTTTGTATGAATGTATCTCTGAGGTCTTTAGAAAGGTTTACGTGGTATTTTCTTTTCATCTTGCCTCTGTACGATGAATATTAAAATAGAGTTGATAAGCACAGCTCTGCTTTGTTTACAGCAGTAACCAAGGAAACACTGTATCATTGCTGTTCATAAGCGCCACCTGCTGGCAGAGAGTGAGTCTGCGTCTCATTCAGCTCTGCTTCGTTCAGATATGTTTTATGTAGAATAGTTTCACAAAACTAAAGTCAGACCATTCTGTTTTTGCTGCAAATTTTGAAATGATACAGTCTCTAATTTAGACTAAAAACTGGTCATGTTACATGCATGCAGCATCTTTGTTTGGATCGTGATTAAAATGCAGTGGTTGCCTCTCATTTTAAATGGAAAGAGCACAGACAAAGCTTTAGTTTGTTTATATGAAGAGATTTCTTTTATTTTTGTAACTTATTTATTTGATTTGGGGTTTGTTTTAATTTTAATTTCAAATTCACAAAGAAACGTGCAGCAATAGAATAATAAAAGGACACCGTTTCATTTACTGTATAATTTGTCTTCAATCTCATTTTGTTTAAAAAAATCGTGAGAAAATCGAATCGTGAAACCAAAATCATGAATCGAATCAAATTGTGAGTTGAGTGAATGGTTACATCCCTATTCGGACTCATTCATTAGTTTGGCACGAGGCGTGTGGAGAGCGGGAATGATTCATCTCACCCTCAGATCATACGGCAGAGAGACCAGCATGCCGCTGTGATCCATAAAACAAGCCGTCTCACATCCTTCATACAGACGTCTGTTCCTGGGCAAGAGCAGCGGCGTCTGCAGACGAACCGCACCTGAGACAGAGAAGAGAGAGAGAGAGAGAGACATGAACATCCATCACAACAACATAATTCATTTTAGTTCGTTCAGAAAGTTCCTTTCCATGAACAGAGATGCAAACAGGTAAGAGGGAAAAGGTGAGAACATTGTGTGGATCCGGGGCATGCTCCACACGGAATTTATTTTAAAGTTATTTGCATCTTTACATGCTCACTTGTAGTTACTTTAAGGTAAATTTAATGCAATATTGGCTGATTAGATGGCAATGCTGAGCTAAAACACAAAATGTTTTCCCTCTCTCTTCAGCGTTCACACATCTCTGACCTCAAATACATCAAATATTACCCTTTTTAAAGAGTTTTTGTAAAGAAAATACAATATAAAACTTATTGAATCAACCAGGGGTCAGTTGCATAAACTTAGCCACCCTGTTAAGACTGTCTTAAGAACTAGTTTAACCAACTAGCAGCTGCCAAGATCAGACTTAATAAGACCAATCTACCTTTTCATCACTGAATTAAAAAAAGTTATGACCAGTCTTGAAGGAAAAAAATTAGATGACTAACTTTTAAAGCAAATCTCATAGGTGACCACTTTTGAGCTCAAAACAGTGAGTTGTCACAAAGTTGAGGAGTTTACATCTACGCATAAAAAAGATATTAATTTATCGTTTGATTCACTACTTAGTAGTGTTCCCAGAAGTATATACTTTGTTGCTTAGTGAATCATAGATTAATGGATTCATTACTCCGCAGTGTTCCCAGAAAAGTAGATACTCTAAAGCAAAGTATTTAACTACTTTTGCAACCTACAAGCACATATTGTTTCTTTAAATAACCAGTGCTTTTTCTTGTAACATAGCAAACTATTTTTCCCAACAGGCTAGTTTAATTACTTTAAATTAACAGTAGCTTGGCAAGATTAGGTTTTAAAGTCTTTTCCAGCCATACATTGCTGCACAATCAAAAACAAACAAAACATCTGCAAATACGTCTTAACAGGATATTAGAGGACATTTCTTCTCTTCCCTTCAGCTCTACATTATATCAGCTTTATAATTCACCATGAACACAAACAATACCAGACATGTTTTCCTCTCACATTTATTGTGCTCATAAACACACAGCAGCAGCATTTCTTCACCTTTGACCCCTGAGCGACGGCAAACAGACAGGCATTTCCGTCACGTGTGCTGCATTTACACAAACAATAAAACCGCAAACACCTTCAGCAGAGACACAAACAGCATTAATCCTGCCAATAACACTCTTAATCAAAGACTTCTGAGATTGTAATGCAAAATAAATGATTAAAATAAACTAGGGCTGTCGATCAATGTACACATTATGTAATTAATTAGATTAAAGTTTTAATCACTTGAGAGCTCTATAATAAACACCATTGTACTAAATGCACATTTCTGGCCGTCTGTTGTATTATATTATAATTGTTATGTTTCAACTGTTGTTTTGTTATTATCATCATTCTGATTTATTTTTATAATTTTCCTGAATATACATTTTTGTGGGGAATACAAGTTCAAAATGAAAAAAAGTTAATGACCAAACATTAGTGCTGTCAAACGATTAATCACATCCAAAATAAAAGTTTTTGTTTACATAATATATGTATGCATACAGTGCATATTTATCATGAATATATAAATACACACACATGCATGTATATGTTATGAAAATATGTATATGTATTTACATGCATGTGTATATTCATGTCATTTATTTATTAATAAATATATTTAACATATATAACATTTTTCTTAGTAAAATACATGTATGTGTGTGTAATAAATATACGAAGTACACACATATATCATATACTTTTATTTTGAATGCAATTAATCGCGATTAATCGTTTGACAGCACATTTCTGCTCTTTGCATCAGGTTTTTTAAAGGGCCTTTTAGACAAAACAAGTAGTCTTTTAATTAAAGCACAACAGGCCATATTTTACTGTGATTTTGCTGTGGTCGAGGGGTCATTATAGAAGCAGAGCAGGCTGCTTTATAAGATGCTTTATTGCTTATATGTCTTGCAATATCACATGTTTAACGCAAATCGTAATTCCTGCTCAAGCATTGCCTGGCGAAGCAGAGGAACAGGAAGTACGTGAGATGAAACACGACCCAGAATGCATTTCTATCTTTCTGTGTGTCTCACCGTGTCGTCTGAAGATCCTGGTGACCGTCTCGTACACGTACTGCTGGAGTTTAGCAGTGCTGAAATTAAAACTGCCCTGCAGACAAACACAGAAACACAGTCACTGATGGAGCTCTTACAGGATGAGGATAAATAACGGCACAGTGCCACCTGCTGGTGAGAACACACTGCAAAACATTATTTTCTTAGTATTTTTGTCTTGTTTTCTAGTATAAATATCTAAACATTCTTCAATCAAGATGCATTTACTTGACAAGTAAACTGACTTAAGATATTATGTCTTGTTTTCTGAAAAAATTATCTTCAAAAATATCTGCTTGGGGTAAATATGGGCTAAGAAAACTAATCTTAATTCAAAATCTTAACAAGATTATTTTTCTTGCGCCATTGACAGATATTTTTGCTTGTTTTAAGGAAAATTTACAAAATTTAGATTTTTTTCTTTTTTTTTACAGAAAACAAGACATAATATCTTAAGTCATTTTACTTGTGCAGTAAATTCATCTTGATTCAAGAATTTTTAGATATTTATACTAGAAACCAAGACAAATATAGTAATAGTAAATTATATTAAATAGTAATAATTCTTTGCAGTGCAGCTCGTGCATCTGCTACCTCAACAGCTTTAATAAATGATTTCTGATTCAGTGTTAGTTTAGTTTCACTGAGATACTATAGTGTTTATTTCTATTTAGATTTATTTTTGTATTTTCTATTTTCATTTTAGTTGAAGTTTTAATCATTTCTGTTTTTGTCATTTGTTCGTTTTTGTTTTTAAGTATGTCTATATAGTTTTTTCTCTTTCAGTTTTTGTTTTAGTTATTTTAGTACATCAAGTTAAGCTAAATGAAAATGAGAAATGCTGCATTTCAGTTTAAGTTTATTTTATTTCATGACAGCTTCTTTTGGGCAATTTTCATTGTGAAACCCATACTTAAATTATTTTAAGCTCAATTTCTACTTTAAATTTTAAAAAATTACAATATTAAAAGGCACAATTTATTTCATTTATTTCTAAAATTGTAAAGTAGAAATTTTGAGCTTTAAGATATTTTAATTAATGTATTTCCTCTCTTTATTCTATAAGAAATAAATGTTTCTCTTCATAATTATTCTTTAGGGGTGTAACAATGCACTTATGTTTGTTATGATTCGATTTATGTATGATTTATGCATATTGTAATTTGTTTCGATACATGATACTTTAACAGTCAAAATAGAGTTGAAAGGGTGCATTTTAATTATTCCTTCTAATGCATACAATAAACAATTAACAAAAAGAAGTTAATTGACCAGAACAGAAATATTCAGGATTCTGCTTAGCTAAAAATACAGAATTCTGTTGCTAAATAAAATTTTAAAGTGTTAATATTATACTTGATTAAATAATGTATTTTATTTTTAATTTATTAATAATAATGAATATTATTAATTAAAATAACTAACATGGAAGCTTCTGGGTTTACCGCATTTGATGCGCACTTTGTATGTGTTGACCATTGAATAAAAGCCTAAATTTAATCTAAAATTAATAATAATACAGAATTATGTTTGACAAATATGCTTGCATCGTTTCCCTGACTAAAAAACATTTTAAAAGTTTTAAATGTTATATTTTATTAAATCATGTATATATCTTTTTTATTTAATGATAATAATTAATAAACATGGAAGCTCAAATATGTGAGTTTCTGGGTTTACCGCATTTGATGTGCTCTTTGTATGTGTTGACTGTTTATATGGGATTAAAAGGTTAAACTAAATCTAAAATTAATTAATAAATTAAAAAATAAGTCTAAACTTTCACGTTGGGCTGAATTATACACAATAAATATAGTCATTATCCATGAATTTTTGTATTTCGATATATTGTGACAACTATCATTCATTAAAATTTGCTCTAAAATGATTTTTCTTTTGCAGTGACATCACATAGGTCCTCAAATTCTATTGGATGATGTAAAACTCTTCCATCTTTATTTGACCCTCTAACTCTCTATTCTAATTCTATTCTTTAAAAAAATGCCCCTTTTAGACTTGCACTCTATTCATTTACTAACTGCATGTTTATTTTTATTTATTTATTTAACAGGGACAGTGCTCGTTAATCAACAGTAAAATACTGTAAATTTGTAAAAACTAAATAAATAAATCTTTTTATATTCTATTTGTTTTCTTTTTATTGTACAAGTAAAGCAAAAAAGGCCTCTAACTTAAGCTTGCTCTATTCTTTTTCTATTCTATCCGTTTTCTTTTTATTTATTAAATAAATAAATAAATAAAAACTTGCTATTTGTACTGCGTTAAGCTAAGTGAGACTTGTTACAGTACTTGCATATCATTGCTCTTTTGTTGATTCTGATTGCTTCTGTTGTCATCATTTGTAAGTCGCTTTGGATAAAAGCATCTGCTAAATGACTAAATGTAAATGCAATGTAAATCCAGTAGGACACAGGACAAAAGTGCATTTTATATGTTCTGTGAATCCTGGAGATTGTTTTGAGTACCTTGTGAATGTCGATGTCGTAGGTGAAGTCGGTGACGGGCGAGATGTTCTGGGAGAAGAGCTGGTTGACCATGGTGCGGTAGGCCTTGCCGTTGACGTTGGCCATGGTGTGCTGCAGGACCTCGTGAAGCTCGGACTCCTCCATCTGCGGCGGAGGGAGCAGATCGCTCTTCAGAAGCTCCACCGCCGTCGGTCGCAGCGCCTGATCGTGATTCAACAGCCAGCGGATCACCTTCCTCTGCAGGGAATCATGGGAAATATGAGGATCCATGTCAAAGAGAACACAAATGTGATGCAATCTAGGAAAACCCCCAACACATGGAGAAATTTGACCTTTTTTAGGTTTTGATAGCATATGTGACCCTGGACCACAAAACCAGTCATAAGGGTCAATTTTTTACAATTAAGATTTATGCATCATCTGCATAAATCATCTTTCCATTGATGTATGGTTTGTTATGATAGGACGATATTTGGCTGAGATACAGCTATTAGAAAATCTGGAATCTGAGGGAGCAAAAAAATCTAAATATTGAGAAAATCTCCTATATATTGGAGATATTGTCCTCTCATAACAAACCATACATCAATGGAAAGCTATTTATAGTATAAAGTATTATGGTTTTGTGGTCCAGGGTCACATATGTGGATGTTTCAAACGTGTGTGATGCTTACCTGCGTTTCACTCTCGTTCTCGTTAAAGTCTTCAGGGAAATTAATCGACTCCTGCAGAACAAACAGAGATGCGTGAGGAACGAGTTATTAGACGACATTTGCAAAAAACATTTGTTTTTTTTTAGATCATAGTGACACTGCATGGAAAATGTATACACTACCAATCAAAAGTATGGAATTATTTAAATTTTATCAATATTTTTCAATAATAAGTCTCTTCTACTCAGCAAGGCTGCATTTACTTGATTAGAAATGCAGTATAAACAATGAAATATATTGTTTCAATGTAAAACAGCTGTTTTCTGTGTGAATATGTGTTAAAGTGTAATTTATTTCTGTGATGTGCAGCTGTATTTTCAGCATCATTACTGCAGTCTTCAGTGTCACATGATCTTCAGAAATCATAATAATATACTGATTTACTGCTCAACAAACATTTCTGATTATTATCAATGCTGAACACAGTTGTGCTGCACAATATTTTTCTGGAAATCATTACATTACCATGTTTCCCACAAGTTTAGGAAAATATACATAAAAAAAAAGTACTTTTACTTTGTTTTACAAAGTTTTGCTTTGCTTTTGAACTTTCTATTCATCTGTGAATCCTGAACAATAAAATGCATCACAGTTTCTACAAAAATATTCAGCAGTATGTTTGCAAAGAATTAATTTGTACAGTGTCATTAGAGCGTAAAACTCAAAAATGTTCATGAAGGATTCACAGGGAAACATGAAGACTGGAGACATCAAGAAGCACTAGTCCTGAGACACAGTGTGAAATAATATCAGTCTAATAAATGTGTTTGTAACAGATGTGTGCTTTGGTGTTTGATGGGACTCACTTTCCTGAGCTGACTGAGCACAAATATGCGTTCAGACGCTGTTCTCATGGGTCTGTAGGACATCTCGAACAAGATGATGCCCAGACTGAACAGATCCACCTTCTACAGAGACACAAACACCAGGGTTATTATTGTTAACTAAAACCATTGAAACATTTTACTTGAAATAAAATAAAATGTAACATATATGTTATTTCAGCTAGTTGCCAAGGCAACATTTCCCTCTTTTATTTAAATGATGTACTGAGATAATTCAAACTTAAATCAATAAAAAAATCAAAATTAAAAACTACATAGACATATATATATAAAAACAAAAAGACAAAAATGCACAATAAAAATTGTAACTAAAATTAAAATGAAAACAGAAAATGATACTAAAATGATACAAGAATAACACTGAAGCACACAAACACCATCAGTAACGGAAAACATTATATCTGTGGATAAAGGTTGTCTAATACCTGGTTATAAGTGGCTTTAGTGTTCCCTTGAACCTCCGGACCGACATAAAGAGCCGTACCAACCATACCAGTCATGTTATCTGCAAAATCAAGTTAAAATAAATAAATAATAATAATATATATGCGTACAACAACAAAAATTATTTACATTTATTTATATTTATATATATATATATATATATATATATATATATATATATATATATATATATATATATATATATATATATATATATATATATATATATATATAGTTATTTTTATTTTTTTTCAAATATGCTGAAAATTTGTATTTCTTCAGGGGCACAATAAAAATGTGTTTTTCCTTGTACTATTACATATCAATACCACATACAGTTTATTGTGTAACCAAAATACCAATAAAAATAGGGGGGGAAATAAATAAATAAAAAACATACTTTTAATTATAAACAAGCATGAAATACACTGGGACTTTTATTTTGACATGCCCATGCTTTACTATTGCTGCTATTCAAAAACATGAGAGAAAAAATCTGATCCGAGTAATTGATCAGGGTTTTTCACCTGTTGTATCTGGTTTTGGGACAAACCCTGAGTTGCTTTCCTCCACCTCTAGTTTACCTGCAGCCTGAAACACATGAAACTTGGCACATTAAACCAGAGGACCAAACAGCATTATGAAATAGACAAGTTAAGTTTGCCTATCAGAAATACTTCTAATTAATTTCATGAAGAATGCATTTTCTGAACATGCATTTGTCCAGTGCTCGCATAAAGGATCAAAACTGCTTCTATGTGTCAATCTACGGCACACATGCAGTTATTTATTAACACATGGATGCAATGCTCTTGTGTGCATAAAACATGCATAAAGCACATGCAGTACCACATTAGCGGGGTGATCCGTCGCCAGGCCGAAGTCTCCGATCTTCACCTGATCCTGAGAATCCAGGAAGATATTGACAGGCTTCAGGTCTCTGTGGATCATTCCCTGTTAATAGAGACATTATGCCATAGTCATTTCTCATAAGCTGATAACTTTTTATTTATGCAGACCTTTCAATTTAAAATTAAGTGAAGAAGAAAGGAACAAAGGCTAATAATAAAACATTTAAAAAGTTAAATAAATAAATACATTTAAAAATAAATACATTGAAAAAAATCATAATTCAAATAAAAATATTTAAAAAATGTAAAACGTATGAAAGATGTTTGGACTAAATAATAAAAAAATAAACTAGAAAATGTAATTAATTTTTTTTTAAATATTCAAACATTTTCATTTAAAACTAAAAAAAAAAAGTTATCAGATTTTTGGAATAAGCAAAAAATAATAATTTAACTTATAATGTAAAAATTTCAAACATTTTAAATGTAAAAATGTAAAAATAAAAAAGGCATCAGAGATGTTTGGAATAAATAATAATAACAATAAATAAATACAATTTGATTTAATAATTAAAAATTGAATAAAAAAAAAAAAAAAAAGGTCAAACATCTAAAATTGAAAAATGGCTTGATATACTTTAATTTTCCTCATGTGTTTCCGAGTTAGTTCACCTGTTCATGGATGTACGACAGACCGTCCAGAATCTCCCTGAAGAGCCTCCAGAGGCGGCTGACGTCCTGATGCAAGCCCTGATCGATCGTGTCTCTTAAAGTGCTTTTTTCACAGTATTCCATCTGAAGAGACAGAAAAGACACTTAAACACGCCTCAGCTGCAGCCCAGCCTCTCACTGAGCATCGGTGTTCATGAACGCACCTGTATGTACAGGTAATGTGCTATCAGCAGCGGCTCCGAGTCTGAGCTCTCCAGCGTATCTGCTGCTTTCCTGCTGCTGCGCTCCTCCTGCAGACAAACAACTCTGCTGTTCACAAGGCAATATAATCCCATACCTCTGTGATTTAGAAACTAAATCTAATAACGTTTCATTAGTCATATTCCAGATCAACACTTGCTGGACTGAAGCAGCTCAGCTTTACTTGATTCTCCAATCAATTATTTTTTTAGAAAAATCAGTGCATCTCAAATCTGATCATCAGGATCTTGAGAAATATATGTTGCTTCCTCATTACTATGCTATACATTTAAAAGAAATGTCTTTTAATTTTATAGTACATATTTATATATAAATATATGTACTTGTTTTTCATGAATGTACTTTCCAACAATACAGAGAGCAACGTATAACATTTTACCAGATTTAGTCCTACACTTTTATTTGTTCCCCCCTAAATAATGTTTTTTTTTTTTCACTAAATGTTTAGATTTGATCAAATTATTGTGCACTCATAATTTTTCTATAGTAACTTTTGCTACTGAATTATCCACTAACCTCGTTTCTAATAGTATTTTTGTCATAGATTATGATTATATGTGTTTTCATTTGTTGTTGACTATATTTAGCAGATTGTGTTTGACACACAAAAGAGTGATGATCAGGTCACCACACTAAGATATAGAAATTCTACACTAATTTAAAAAAAATTTACATTAAAAAACTGCACTGGTATCGGATCGATATCGGTTTCAGCCGATACTCAGAATTTTTGGTATCAGATCGAGATCGGTTCTGAAAGAGTGGTATAGAGCCACCCCTAGTTTATATCATCAGCATTAGATACTGGTTTTAATAAATGAGCAAATTATGGACTAAATTTTATACATCAGCTTATTTGCAAAGACCATTTCAAGACATTTGAACTACTGTAAGAAGAATTTAAGTTACCAAAAACTAATTTTTACAGATATTCTTACAAAACACAAAGAGTGGAAGAATATCATTAATCCAAATGAAATAGAGAAGTTTGTCATTTCAGTCTTCACCATTTGAAATTAGAAATTATGTGTAATTTGTAACTAACTGCATGATTTTTACTGTACATTTCTGCCATAGTCACCACTAATAACCTACTCCTAAATATAATGTAGAAATGTTCTTAAGAGATGTATTTAGCCGATACTTATCGACAGCTGTCTAAAGGGTGCCATCAAAATAATCAAACTAATATTACAATAAAAATAGTTCAAAGCAAATGTGTCATATTACACATTTATCTGATCTCATCTTATGGCTGTTTGAGAAATAAATAAATATTATTATTATTACTATACTTATAAGTGGTCTTTGTCTGCTTTAAGTAAAGTAACAAGTAATGTGGCAAAATATGAGACTTCTAATACATTATAACTATGAGAAATATAATCCATTGTAATTTAAGAGGATGCAAAGTGTTCATTGTGTTATAAATCATCATACTCTTGAAAGCTATAACCACAAATAAGTAAATATTATAATACATTAAAACTGTTGTGAATATTAATGAGATGATACAACATATTATAATGCCTTAAGGATACCCTTATAATGTATTATAAACACAGGCTTCATAGAAAGTGTTACCAAAATAACTTATTCCCTTAGACTCCAGATGAATGTCTGAGTCCAATCTTAAGAATAATACATAATAATAGCTAACTGACTATATATAGTGGGCTGGATTATATATGCAACTACATACATGTGTACAAAGCACCTCTCTTCCTGTATTTTTGTAAATCTTTTTAGATATATGCACCCCTATTGACCATCTCTGATGTATAACTTTTATAGCATGATAAAAAAAAAAAAAAAAAAGTTAAAAAAAAAAAAGTTATTTGTAAATTGAAAAAATTTTAAATTTAAAAAATATTTTTTATTTTCTTTGCAGATGCATATGTAAATTATATTCGGGTTTTTACTTTATAATATTATATAATATAATGCAATTATAATATATATATTTATTATAATACAATATAGTATAATATAATATAATAAGATTTAGCCTTATATGTGAAAACATTCATATAATGCAGTTCAAAATTAATTTTATTTTCTATGCAGATGCATATCTAAATTATATTCAAGCTTTTACTTTATAATATAAAATAATATAACATAATATAACAATTAAAAACTAGCCTTATATGTTAAAAATATCATATAGCATTATATAATGCAGTTTTAAATTATTTTTATTTAGTATGCAGATGCATAGCTAAATAATACATTTTCAAAAAAACTTTACTTAATATGTAATTTAACAACTGCAGAAGGGCCTGACCTGCAGCAAACTGTCTCTGCTGGTGTCTCCGTCGAATATAATGTCGCTCTCCGAGTCGCTGTCAGGAGGGCTGTGTGAAAACACAGAAGCAGGTCAGAGATGCACTAATTCATCATAATCTCATACAGCATCTCAACAGCAGAATCTCACAGGAAGGAGGGACAGAAGACGTCCTCCTCTTCATCGTCCTCCTCATCATCGGTGGAGTCGGCAGCGCTGCATTTGGCGCTGGACGATCTCTCCAGCGAGGTGCTCCACTCCACTGAGCTAGCGAGGGCCGGCGGAGGCGCGTCGTCCTCGATGTTGTCCATCAGTCCCAGTTCGTTCCGGTGCTCTGGAGCCGGGGGCTGCTGCAGTCGCTCGGGGGTGCTGAGCGTCTCGGAGCTGTCGCTGGTCACGGCTCCGGTCACTGGCGTCTCGTGCCGCTCGATCCAAGCGTTATAATAACGCACAATGTTCTCGTGATTGAGTCGCGACAGCAGCGTCACCTCGCCTTTGATCCGCCGGAACTGTCTGCTGGCCGGGTTCACCTGGATCCGCTTGACCGCGTAATAACAGCCGTCCAGCTTATTCTGGACCTGAGCGGGACAAACACAATCAGATTCCAGATTTTCAAATAGTTGTATCTCAGACAAATATTGTCCTATCATAACAAACCATACATCAATGGAAAGCTTATTTATTCAGCTTTAGATGATGTATAAATCTCAATTTCCATAAATTGAAGCTTAAGACTGGTTTTGTGGTCCAGGGTCACATATGAGCACTTATAAACCAACTAAAGAGAAACATTCAGGTCTCCCGAATTTTACTTTAGGATATTTATTTAAAAATAATATAGTAATATAATATTTTTATTAAAAATAAAATAAAATTTTATATTTTTTCTTTGCAGAAGAATAACTAAATTATAAAAAAAATAAAATGTTTTACTTTTTTTACTATTTTCTATGCAGCTGCATAACTAAACTATAAATTATATTATCCAATTTTAATATATCAATATAATATACAATACAACATAATACTTCTCATAATAATAATACTAATTAGCATATTCTAATATAATATAAGTAACAAAAATAATATTTAGCCTTATACACTTATAAAATGTATAATATCACAGTTCAAAATTGTTTTTATTTTATATGCAGATGCATCACTAATCTATAAATTACATTATAAATTATATTATTAAATATTCATTTTTTACTTTAAGTATCATAATAATAATATTCAGCCTTATATTTAAAAGATTTATAATATCGCAGTTGAAATGTATTTTTCTTTTCTATGCGGATGCACACTCCTACAAAACCCCAGTCGTAAAGATTCTTCCCAAACAGAGCTATTCAAATCATCTTCTGAAAAAAGCTGTAGTTTTCATTTAACAATATATATTGCAGAAAATCAAATATAATTTTTTTTCCAGTATCGTGCAGCTCTAATATTGTCACTGAATACATTGCATGCTCCGAGGCCGGTTTCTCACGTCTCACAGATGATCGCAGGATGTACGAAACAAGCACAGAATTAATATGTGTATTATTAACGAATCTGAGTCTGTTAAACAGAGAGATAAAAGACATCTGACCTTTATAACAGCCCCGAACGCTCCCTTCCCCAGCAGCTGCAGCTCGGAGAACTCGTTGTAGTAGCGCGAGAACTGCTTCTGCACCTCCGTACTGAAGGGGGCGCTGAGGAGGTGACTGCGCGGGACGACCGTGGAGGCGAAATCAACACCCGTGTCTGAGGAGCAAACACACACAGAGCTTGTTACAGAGACGTGGCATGCAGAGGCATCAGGGCTGTCCAAACAAATTTGAATTTCGAATATTCGTTGAATTTAAAATAAAAATCCACATTCGAATGCAAAAATGTTGCGTCAGGCAGCCTTATCATTAGTGCACGAGATGCGACGTTGATGTAGGTGTCGTTGCATTTTAATGTTTTTCATAGCTTATCCAGGTGAAGCCACTGGATGTGGCGCTGCTATGTTGTTCATTCAAAATATTGCACAAAAAGAGAACATCAATGCAGAGATGATGTTGTTTACATCAAAACTGAACCCAAGCCGTTCACACAGAACACATATTTATCACATTTTCTAGGACATCTATCGCTGTTGCACTCGCGTCTCGCACAAGAGAGCTGCATGTTTAGAAAGCAAATTAAATTAATGTAAGTTCAACTTTTTAAAAACATGTCTCGAGACTTTACGGTGTTTTTTTCCGCATCCCACTGCATCTGCATGTTGCAGTGTCCACGATAACAGTATCCTGATAGAGCGCATTACCGGCACATGTCTAGTCGTATTAAAAATATTTTATGGCATGACACCCATATCTGCTACTTAAGTAAAAAGACAGGTTTTAATGCTTAGTTAATAGATCACACTATTAGGCTACTTTGCCCACCGCTCATTGTAGATCAACTAACATAATCTATAACGATGCAAAATGCATTTACTTACACATATTTGAGAATCGAGATATTTCATGATATAGTTAACACATTTGGGAATATTTCTAATAAATAAAACATAAGCCTATATCAGTTATCCTCATTTATATTTATGGCTGCTGTGTGTCACATGACAAGCATGACAAGCAACCCCAAATAATGAGTGCATGGTGTTATGGGTCACGTGTGTTTGTGTGCGTGTTTCACCCTCCGGACTGGACTCCGGACACGAAGCGACGCTCTTGGGAGACGGAGGATGCAGGAACACATGATCCAGAAGCTGGTGAGCATGCCAGCGATCAGCATCATTCAGACACACACACCTGCACAAACACACACAGAATAAACACACAACCTGTTACTGCACAAAACTAGTCTGGGGTTCCCCAAACTGGGGTTTCTGAGATGATGACCAGCTAATAATTAGTTAAACCATAAAAAAAGTCTAATTAAAATCAAAAGAATACATGTCAGGGAACCATTCATCAACATCAGAGAACCGTGAGGTTCATTAGGGAACTGGATGCTATTAATTAAATTCTAAAAAATGTAAATATATAATAAAAAAAAATAAATAAATAAAAACACTTACTAAAATGATTAAAAACAAAAGAAAAACATAAGAATGTAATATTAAACTATTAAACAAAACAATTTCAAAAAATGTCAAATTACACTAAATAAATAATTTGAAAATAAAAGAATAAAAAAACTAAGATTTTTAAAAACATTAGAATGAAAAAAGTAAATAATTTAAAAAAGAAAATCATCAAAATTAAAACATTTCTAAAACTGAATAAAATAAAACTGTGAATTTAAAATGATTAATTAAAAAAAAAAGAATCAAAATAAAAAACAACATTTATTAAAAACATAAGAATGTAATATAAAATGTAATAAAAAAGAAAACTGACAAAGAACAAATTTTGACATGAATAAATAAAAAAACTACCAAAAAGATGAAATATTTTAATTGTTTACTTGCATGTCATGTGACATTAACCGACATCAGAGAAGTGTAAACATGAATGTGTTCAAGTAAATATCAGAGCTCAGTGAGGTTGAGGAATCCCTACACTATCAGTCGTGGATATTAGTGATCATACACACACACACACACACACACACTCTCACACAAACACACACACTCACACAAACACACACACTCACACTCACTCTCACTCTCACACTCTCACACGTTTGTTTTTGTGAAAAGTGGGTTCATCCCATAGGCGTAATGGTTTTTATACTGTACAAACTGTGTGTGCTATTGCCCTACACCTAAACTGAGTCCTCACAGGAGACTACTATTTCTACTTTCCCCCCCAAAAAACCTCACTCTGTATGATTTATAAGCGTTTTGAAAAAAGGGAACATGGGTCAATGTCCTGAAAAGTCACCTTCACCTTGTAATACCTGTGTCATTATACAAATCTATGTCCTCATTTGTCACAAAAACGCACGCACACACGCACACACGCACACACACACACACACACACTCTAATGGATAGAGAGTCAGACTTGTATCCCGAAGGTTGTGGTTTCGAGTCTCGGGTCCGGCAGGGATTGTAGTGGGGGGAGCGAATAACAAGCAGTCTCTCCACCCTCAATACCACGACTGAGGTGAGACCCTTGAGCAAGAACCAAACCCCCAACTGCTCCCCGGGCGCCATTGGCTGCTCACTGCTCTGGGTGTATGTGCACTTGGATGGGTTAAATGCAGAGCACAAATTCCGAGTATGGGCCACACACCACTTCCCTTGCCTCCCCTCACACACACACACACACTCACTTGTTGAGGAAGTCGTGGAGGTCTGCTGGCAGGTTCTCCGGCAGCGTTACAGGAAACTCCTTGACCTCGTGACCCTGAGCGAGTGCCAGCAGCAGAAGCCCCAGACTCCAGACGTCTCCCTTCTTCCCGGAGCGCGAGGGCAGCGCGTCCTCGCTGAAGCGCACATGACTCTGCTCAAAGATGTCCTGCTTACAGACGTCTGCCAGACGCTTGGCCAGACTGTAGTCTGCCAGCCTCACATCTCCCCGAGCGTCCAGCAGCACGCAGGACGGCTTCAGCTGCTTGTGCACTACTGAGTTAGCGTGCAGATAGTCGAGGGCGCTCACCAGCTGGACAGCGTGTCGTCGCAGCTGATCGATGGGCACCGGAGTGCCGCCGGACAGCAGCTGAGACAGACTGGAGCCGGGAACATGTTCGGCCAGCAGATCCACCACCAGACAGTCTTCTCGCTCGATGCAGCTCAGAGCCTGATAGTGCACCAGATGAGGATGACTGAGCTTCAGCAGAGAGTTCAGCTCGCTCTCCGCGCCCTGGATCTGAGAGAAAACAGCAAATGAGTGAGATGTGGAGCACAGAGATGCAAACAGGTAAGGAGCGAAAAAAGGTGACAACATTGCACGCATCGGAGCATGCTTTACGCGGAATTTCTTTTAAAGACATTTGCTTCACATGCTCATTTGTAGTTACTTTAAGGTATTTTTTATATTTTTTATTACCTTGTATGTCCAAAATTTTATTTTTTCACAAAAACAAACAAACTTTTTAAAATCTTGTTGCAACATTTCACAAAAATCAAGATTGAATACATTTGGTCAAATCCCATGTTATAAAAGATGAAGTGCTATGCAGGCTATTTAAGACAATATTGGCTGATTAGACGGTAATGCTAAGCTAAAATGCAAAATTATGCAATTATCATGCATCTTGTCAGTAAAGCCGGTTCTGTGATTAGTAGTAAATCTCCATCACCTGCTTTCAGATGGAGCAGCATTTACTACACAGAGCCGTAATTCACTGACAAGCTACGCAAAACCATGTTCATAATCGCAGCCGATATCATCAATATTATGAAATCATTCTGTGATAATGACAGCTGTTTGCGTAGCTTCTCAGTGAACTACGGCTCTGTGTAGTAAATGCTGCTCCATCTGAAAGCACGTGAAAATGCCACATTTATTAATGTTTTACTCCAAACTCACTTCATAACGTCAGCCGAGTGTTTGAAATAAATCCTTCTGTGATAAAGGCATTGCATTATTATATACTTTATTATAAGTAAAATTATAATAAGAACTCATATAAAACTAAACTTTTATATCAGATACTTAAAACTCAGCTATGATTTGTTGATTTCTCTACCTGTTTTTTGCATTTCTCTATTTTCTCTCTCTCCTGGCTGGTGAAGAACTTTCCGATTGTCTTGTTCCAGCGAAGAATCCACTCGTAGACGACGGCAAAATCTCCAGAGGTGGAGTTGAATGCATAATACACACTGCGGCTCAATCGCTCGCTCTCACCTGAGACACAGAGAGAGAGATCAGCATCCAAACTCCATCCAGATCCAATAAACTAGTCCAGGGCTTCCCAAACAGGGTTTTGAGAGTTGATGAACAGCTCATGATTAACTTAATCATTAAAAAAAAAAGAAAAAAAATTATATTAAAACATTTTTTAAATATAAATAAAAAAAATAAAAAAAAATACAAAATATCAACAAATCAAACTATTAACATTTTTACAAAATAAGAATGAAAAATTTAGTAAATTTAAAAATCAAAATGAAATAAACTGAAAAAAACTAAATGAAAGTTTATAAAGCAGAATAAAATAAAAAAAAAAAGATTTATTGATAAATTGTTTTAAAATAAAAGAATAATAAAATAAAATCAAACACTAAAATAATTAAAAACATAAGAATGTATTATTTATTGAATAAAAAGTTGAAATTAAACAATTTCTAAAATAAAACAATAAATGTAAAATTACTAAAATAATTCCTAAAAAGAACCAAAATAAAACACTTTGTAAAATTATATAACATAAGAATGTTTTATGATAAATCAATTTAAAAAGAAAAACATAAATATTAATAAAAACATGATTTTAATAAAATAAAAATGTTACAAAAACATTACAATGAATAAACATTTTAAAATAGAATAAAATGTGACAATTATTAAAAGCGTAAGAATATAATATTAATTAAATAAAAAACCTATTACAACATTTTTTAAATTACAATAAAAAACTTAAAATAATCCAAATAAAACAAACACAATAAAAATGAAAACTTAAAATGAATAAAATAAAACACCTACAAAAACTATTTAATATTTTAATTGTTTACCTGCCTATCATGTGATCATTAACTGACATCAGAGAATTGTGAACATACTTTTAAATGATATAAAAATAAATAATACTTGAGCTCAAAGAGGTTCAGGAATCCCTGCACTACTCAATCTCACTAATCATCTGCTTAAACAGTAATCATCACATTCACACATAATCTCCTAAACGGCCGTCAAGCGCTGATTTTTCGATTTTTGACAGATCTCACCGATCCACTTCCCTCTGTGAACGACGACCTCCCCGAGGAAGCTGCTGCTGAAGTGAAGGACTTCCTGCTGCCGTGCATTATCTTCATTATACGTGTCTCGCCTGGGAAACGAGAAGAATAGCACTCGGATCAGACGTGCGTGTGTGTGTGTGTGTGTGTGTGTGTGTGTATGAAGTGTGTGTGTGTGTGTGTGTGTGTGTGTGTGTGTGTGTGAGTGAGAGTGTGTGTGTGAAGTGTGTGTGTGTGTGTGTGTGTGTGTGTGTGTGTGTGTGTGTGTGTGAAGTGTGTGTGTGTGTGTGTGTGTGAGTGAGAGTGTGTGTGTGAAGTGTGTGTGTGTGTGTGTCTGTGTGTGTGTGTGTGTGAAGTGTGTGTCTGTGTGTGTGTGTGAGAGTGTGTGTGTGTGTGTGTGTGTATGAAGTGTGTGTGTGTGTGTGTGAGTGAGAGTGTGTGTGTGAAGTGTGTGTGTGTGTGTGTGTGTGTGTGTGTGTGTGTGTGTGTCTGTGTGTGTAGTGAGTGTGTGTGTGCTGATCCAGACCTGTGTCTGCTGCTGGATGTGGTTCTGCGTCTGTTCGTCGGTGTTTTCTTCCCCTCAGACGGATCCACCGGTGACCCTGACGAGGCTGAAGCTTGTCTCTCTAAAGTCGGAGGGACGGTGATAGCAGCGCTCTCCAGACGCTCCTGAAGCACAATACATTACTGACATGCTATTATTAGGTCCATCTTGAAAGTGAAAAAGTGAAAGTAAAGTGACGTGTGGCCAAGTATGGTGACCCATACTCTGAATTTGTGCTCTGCATTTAATCCATCCAACGTGCACACACACAGCAGTGAACACACACAGCAGTGAACACACACACACACACAGCAGTGAACACACACACACACACACACACACACACACAGCAGTGAACACACACAGCAGCGAACACACACACACACACACACACACACAGCAGTGAACACACACACACACAGGGAGCAGTTGGGGGTTTGGTTCTTGCTCAAGGGTCTCTCCTCAGTCGTGGTATGGAGGGTGGAAGAGAGCGCTGGTTATTCACTCTCCCCACCGAGACTCGAACCCACAACCTCTAATCATTAGGCCACGACTGCCCCACATATCTTATTATAATATGATAAAAATTATAACAAAATGGGTAATAATATATATATAATATATATTTTGTATGAAGGAAGACACAATATTGTACATTTGATGGCATTTCTTTAGTTTAAATGCTTAAATTCCTCTTGACAATTATGAGATGCAACATGAGTGATTTTTCACAATAATCCAGCCAATATATTCCTTCTACTGTTGCAGCAACTGACTTGGTTTCATTTTGTTTTCATTTCCCAGATGAACGAAGATCTCACCAGTTTGGCCATCTCTTTCTTTCTCTTCTCTTCTCGTCTCTCCTCCTCTCTCCTCTGGATTTCTGCAAGAATCTCATTTTGCTGTGGCGAGAAATACTGAAAATGAGTACAGCACTGAACAATAAATAAATATTTACAGCACTGATATCAATACCAAACACTTCAAGAAGATGTACGTTTTTATAAAACAACAATAAAGAGCAATACTGTTGTCCCCTAAACTGCTCTTCAATAATTCAGCAGGACGGTTTATAACATGTTGTGCAAGAGGAAGTGACACGCACCATCTGCTCTTCCTGTCTGCGGCGCTGGTCGATCTTCTGCTGCTCCTCCAGAGCCAAACGCTCCTGCAGACGCCGCTGGTTCTTCAGCATCTCCTCGTGGAAGGAGCTCGAGGGAGGAACGTTGTGCTCCGTCAGAAAACCCTGCACAAAATCCGCAAGCTCATAGATCATCACCTGAAAGAGGAAGACATGACCACACACATCATAAAACAATACCATGGTACCCATCCTGTTATGCAGCACCTTCTGAACTCTTATATACATTTGTTTATTTATATAATTATATCAACATTATTAGTTTTCACATCACTGATGTAAATATATGGGCCTATTTTATCATACTTTTCATTATTATTATACAATATTTCTTATATATATATATATATATATAAATAAATAATTAATTTTGTAAACATTACTAATTTCACAGTATTGAAGTATATGGGCCTATTTTATTATTATATTTACATTATATTTAAATAATTAATTTTATAAATTTTTTACTATAATTTTTTTTCAACAATAAGAAGAACCGTTATTAATAATAATTGAGTACCAATAATAATATTTTTAATTTTACATTTATTTATCTTAATTATTCCAAACGTTTTACCGGTAGTGTATATGCACGCATATTGAAGAAAATGGCATATGTTTAATATCTATGTGGTATAAATGTCTGAGAGCGTCTGACCTCTCCGCATCTGTCTTGGGCCAGTTTGTCCAGCTCTTTCTGGAGTCGCTCTAGTTTGTCGTAGGACAGGCCTTTAGCGTTCTTCAGCTCCAGCTCTGGAGGCCTGATGATACACGATGAAATCACAGCCATTCACAAATCATTCATGCACTTTAAAGACAGAGACTGCTTGAACTGTGAGACAGTCATGTATAAATGGTAGTGCTGTCAAACTATTAATCGCATCCAAAATAAAAGTTTTTGTTTACATAATATGTGTGTGTGTACTGTGTATATTTATTATATATGAATATGTATATTTAAGAAAAATGTGCTGTCTATATATTAAATATATTTACACACACATTATGTAAACAAAAACTTTTATTTTGGATGCGATTAATTGTTTGACAGCACTCTGTGACAGTTATGTGTCATTATGAGTAATATAAAGTACTGAAATAAATAAAGTAATAAATATTTAGGTAAAGTTAGTGTTAATATTACTCTTCAAAATATCAATAGATCAGTATGCATTTCTATTGAATTAATCAGATCAGTGTTAGAATGTTAATCAAAATTAATCTTAAAAATGGCTGAGGATGTAAATGTTTTGGAAAAGGAGACATCTTTGTTTGCAGGAGGTATTAACCAGGACCCAGAACAAACTGCTTGTAAATCTCTGATCATGCCATATTATCACCAAACCTTGGAGTCAATGGCTTTGTCATCTCGTTTTCTCTCAATTAGCGCAGGTTTTGTTTTTTATTTGGGAACTAGTTGATCGTAGGCCTCATTGATCTGAGCAATTATTTGTGGATATTTTTGTCAATGTTCACTCAAAAACTGATGTGCATAATGAGGCCTACAATCAGCCAGTTCTAAAAAGCTGTGCTAATTGAAAGAAAACGAGTTGACAAAAATATTAAACCCAGCAAGGTTTGGTGATAATATAGCATAATCAGAAATTTACAAGCAATTTTTAAAACGCCCTCATTTTTAACGGGGAACTTCTAGCAGAGCACAAGGGCTAAAATCTCAAGGAGACTTCAAGTAAATAACTATTAAACATTATTACTATTAGCCTAATAAACAGATTGATCCTCACACATCAGGATATGTCGGTGGACATTTGACCTGCAGGTCCACTGAGACGTAACTGGTCTGTCCGAAACTGAGTCCCTTCGGCCGCAGGGACAGGTAAACCTCTGGAGGACTTCTGACCTACAAAACACACCAAACACACTGGAACCGGACAGTATAACACCACATGATGCAGGGCAAACACCCGGAGCAGTGGGCAGGCAATGCTGCTACACACACAGCAGGTAAAATAAGTATTGAACACGTCACCATTTTTCTCAGTAAATATAGTTCTAAAGGTGCTGTTGTCATGAAATTTTCACCAGATGTCGGTAACAGCCCAAGCAATCCATACATACAAAGAAAACAATACAAATAAGTTCAGAAATTAAGTTCAGTGTAACAATGTACCCAGGGAAATAGTATTGAACACGTGAAGAAAGGGAGGTGCAAAAAGGCATGGAGAGCCTGAAATCTATCAGTAATTAGACAGCAATCCTGTCCCTCGTCAGTGGAAATGAATATTAGTTGGTTCAGTCCCAACTGATGGCCTATAAAAAGGTGTCTCATGACCAACATGTCACGCAAGAAACATTTCATGATGGGTAAAAGCAAAGCGCTTTGCGATGCTATTGTTGCAAAACATACTGATGGCGTTGTTACAGAAGGATTTCTATACTTCCGAATGTTCCAGTGAGCACTGCTCGGGCTATAATCCGGGAGTGGAAAGAACATCATTTCACCATAAACCGGCCACAACCAGGCGCTCCTCGCAAGATTTCTGACAGAGGAGTGAAAAGAATGATCAGAAGATTTGTCCAAGAGCCAAGGATCACTTGTGGAGAGCTTCAGAAAGACCTGGAATGATCTGGATGAGCTCACCGACGCCGTGACGTCCTACATTGGTTTCTGTGAGGACATGTGTGTACCCACCAGGACTTATTTAACATTTAGCAACGACAAACCTTGGTTCAGTACAAAACTTTTCAGCAAAGAAAAACTACTCTGAAAAGCTAAAAAAACAGCTTTCAAGTAACGACTCTACATCAGTGTGGAAAGGCCTGAAAGCCATCACCAGTTACAAGACCCCCCCCCCAGCACCGAGGCCAATCAACAACTGGCTGAAGACTTGAACAAGTTTTATTGTAGATTTGAAATACAAAAGCCTGGTCTGACAGCCCACACCCACTCTGACACAGCCATCAACACCTTATTACCGGTGTCCTGTGAATCATTCCCCATGTCTAATTATTGACTCTCTCCCTAGTGCTTTGTAAATATATATGCATATTTTTCTAAACAGCTGTATATATACAGAATAAATGAGGCACAAATCTGTACATAAATCTTCTGTTCCAGATTCTTACACATTATTATTATTATTATTATGTCTTATTTAAATGTTTCTGTTCTCATGTCAGATATGTATGTATGCATGTATGTACCAAGAGCTTCTTAAAAACCACAACAAATTCCTCGTGTGTTTATGCACACTTGGTGAATAAAGCTGATTCTGAATTAGCATGTAGAATTGTTTAAAAGAAAACAATAAGTAATGCACTGAACCGCCATGGCCTGTGTGCACGCTCACCACGCAAGGCTCTGTTGCTGAAGAAAAAGCATGCTGAAGCTCATTTAAAGTTTGCTGCACAACATTTAGACAAGCCTGTGACATACTGGGAGAATATAGTCTGGTCAGATGAGATGCCATAATACACACCATGTCTGGAGGTCAAATGCACTCCACATCACCCCAAAACATCATGGAGTAGCACTGGCTAAATGTATAGTTGAACGAAGGATGAATGGAAAAATGTACCGAGACATTCTCGATACAAATCTGCTGCCATCTACCAGGATGATGAAGATGAAATGAGGGTGGACATCTCAGCGGGACAATGATCCCAAACACAGCCAAGGAAACTCTCAACTGCTTTCAGAGACAGAAAGTAAAGCTGCTAGAGCGGCCAGCCAATCACCTGACCTGAATCCAATACAAAATCTATGGAAAGAACTAAGATCAGAGTTCATAGAAGAGGCCCATGGAACCTGAAGACTGTTTGTGTGGAAGAATGGGCCAAAATCACACCTGAGCAATGCATGCCACTAGTTTCTCCTACAGGAGGCGTCTTGAAGCGGTCATTACCAACAAAGGCCAAGTATTAAATCACTTTCAGTAATACTTTTTCCCTGGGTCATTCCATTTTATTACACAGAACTTAATTTCTGAACTTATTTGTATTGTTTTATTTGTATGTATGGATTGCCTGGGTTGTTACCGACATCTGGTGAAAATTTCATGACAACAGCACCTTTAGAAATATATTTACTGAGACAAATGGTGAAGTGTTCAATACTTATTTTACCCGCTGTATATATATATATACAGTATATTATATTAGTCAAATGATTAATCACATCCAGAATAAAACTTTTGGTTTCCATAATATGTGTGTACTATGTATATATATAAATACACACAAACACTATATTTAGACAATTTTTACATTATATATTTATCTTCACAATTGATATTACATATAAATATATTTAATATATAAACATAACCGTTTTCTTAAATATATACGTGTGTTTATATATACACCGCACACACACATATATATTATGTAAACAAAAACTTTTATTTTGGATTAATGGTTTGCCAGCACTAATGTATATAGTCCATACATACACCGAGCTAATTAACATATGACACGCCCACATGTGTATATATAGTCACCGTACTTCAGCAGACAGGAGAGTAACGTTAGAAAGTGAAATGAACAGCTTGTTTGTGACACTGCAAGTGAACTTATGACTGAAAACGAGCTTTTTAAGGCAGAATAGCAGCCACTGAAGTACACATACTGTTACTGAGACACATATTATGGGATGGATACCTTCCAGGGCTGTTCTGCGCGGATGTCTCTGAAGTCATCTCCGTATATCGATGACAGCGCCTCGAGCTCATTCTCCTGCTGAAGAGAGTAATCACTCATCCTGCATCCTGAGCTCAGACTCTCCTCAGCACCATCTCCGATCACTAACACGCGCTGCGAGCCCCTAAACATCACAAATAAAACTTGTCGTGTGGAGGCATGTCATCAGATCTCGCGTGGCAGCGTCTCGCGCTGATGACGTGCCCGGCGCGACCCGCGCTACGTCATGACGCCGCTGGGTGGCGCTGCTCTTCTTCGCTCTGTGAGAGACACCTGAGAAACTTTATGAACTATTTATATTTGACACCTCGATTATTATATCGTTCTTAAATTAGGAAGATAGAGAGATCGTGCTTTTACTGTGTTAAACTATTCGTGTGGAATGTACCGAGTTCACTACTGCTTTAAAGTTTTATTTTTCATTCAATCTTATTTTATTTAATCCTTTTCTTTTTATGTAATTAAAAAATATAAAATATTTACATTTATGCATTATAAAACAAATATAATTGTTTTATGATTGATAAATTAAATAATAAACTGACTTATTACAATGAATGATAACTGGTTTTGTGTGAGTGTGTGTGTGTATATATATATATAGTTTTCAAAAAATATATAGTTTTCATCTTTTTATATTTTAAATTATTTTTAAATTGAATTTAAATGATTCATTAAATAATTAATTAATTATTAATTAATAAAACAAAAATTGACATTAATGTACTAAAATTAATAATAACTGGTTTTGATATATATATATATATATAAATAAATAATGTTCATCTTTTATTTTATCCTATTTAAAAAATATTTGTTATATAATTTTTATAATCTTTCATAATTTTATAATAATAAATAGACATTAATTTATTAAAAAATAATCATAACTGCTTAATTTTTATAAACTTTTATACTATAAAATAATAAATTTACATTAATAAAATTATTATATATATATATATATATATGCTTTTTTTTACCCTGTTCTTTTTATATTTTTTATAATTTTTTAATTGAATTGAAATTATTAATAATTAATAATTATAATTTACATAAAATTACTTAAATTAATAATAATACAATTAATAATTAATAACAATGGTTAAGAATAGAGAGTTCATCTGTTTTTATTATATGTAGTTAAAAATATTTTTATAATTTTTGAATGAATAATAAATTTAAATGAATTAATAAAATTACTTAAGCATTATTTATTTATTTTTTTGTAATTAATGGACATATTAATTGACTAAAAATGAGGTATATGACGTATGGAGGATAATGTGACGTCACTGCTGCTGATCTAAACGTCAGCTTGAGATCCGCTCTATTTGTGACTAGCGTGTAACATGATGCACATATTAACTGGCTAACAGTAAAAACAGATGCAAACTATTTTACTGCTCTTCATATGATAATTAAATGAATGATTTCCCTCATTAGATCACGAGTGTATTATTAAATGTGCTGTATTGGTTGATCATTGAGCTGCTGTGAATCCTGCACGCTTCTTCACTCGCCTCTATGTGCAGACAGAGCAAAACAGCTATTAATAGTCAAACTCTCAAGCCGTGGACTATGTGAAGGAGGAACGAACGCTCATAACCTACAGTGATATAAAGTGACAGACCAGACGCCTCCATCAAACTCTCATTCTGAACCACGCCAGCTTCAAAACACACACTTACAGCTATAAACATGCATTTTCTGCATAACTATTTAATACAGTTCACCCATTCTTACACTCTTGAACATGGTGAAGTGATAAAACAGTGATTTAAGATTTACATTTCAATAATATACACATAAATATTTTACCTTTTTTAAAAATTTTAATATTTTAATACACACATTTTTATATACATATATATATATATATATAAAAAATATTTCTGTCTAATTAAAAATATATTTGTTATATTTACTTTGAAATTAAATTATTATTAATAGTAATTAATTATTAATAAATACATAAAATGTACATTAATTTACCAAATTAAATCAGAACTGGTTTTTAATATATAGACAGATTTCCATTTGAATAATATATACAGATAAATAAATTATATCTGTTATTTGTATAAATATTTGATATGATTTTTATATATTTATATATATTTTATTTTTATTTTTTTTAGAAATATGTACAAATTAATGTACATATCCACCACATTTTGATAGATTTTGAATGCATTTCATTTTTTATTTAATTACATTCTGACCATTTTTAACTGAGCATATAATCCAGAACGATAGATAGATAGATAGATAGATAGATAGATAGATAGATAGATAGATAGATAGATAGATAGATAGATAGATAGATAGATAGATAGATAGATAGATAGATAGATAGATAGATAGATAGATAGATAGATAGATAGATAGATGGAATGGTTCACATTGGTTTTATCTGGTTCTATTTCAGTTCTCAGCTCCAGTCCATGCACTAGTTTGGAGAGGTGTCTAAGAAAGCTGATTTGCGTGCACAAACGCGGCTCCAGACGTCCATATGTTGCCATAGTAAGGTTGAATTTCCTAATGGGGTGCTGCGGATCAGGGCTCTTATGAATCACACCAATGGGACAAAAGCTCGACCGGCTTCACGTTCATAACACCTGATGAGAACTGTGACCCTAAAAGGAGAGAGCTAAGCCAATCAGAGCGCAGCTACTACTACATCCCGGCCAATCGGAGCACGGCAAGGGGGAGCGGGCCCGGCTGGCGTTACCCCTCAGCTGTTAACCACATTTAGGGTTCGAGCCCACATGCCAGCACACTGGCCCATTGACATATACAGTATTCATCCTGGAGAGAGCGAAGAGCCTCTAAGATGTTGCTAAAACGAGAGCCGACAAACCCTGGTTACGGTTGGTTGACATCTTTAGGCAGCCTGTGTTTGTAAAAAGCTGAATAATCAGAATTATATCAAGAGAGTGCTGACTATAGCCTAGTAAATCTCTCACCGTTTCCCACAGCAGCCTGACACAACTATGGCAAAAATCAGCCAGAATGAAGAAGATTTGTGAGAAATCTATGCAAGGAGTGCAGGAATGATTTGAAATTTGGGAGGATAAATTAAAACATGATTATGTGCCATATCTTAATTATACCCTACAAACAGATGAATGAATGTCTAAATGTCTAAAACACATTCCAACAGTGATAATGCATGCTACAACCTTTCATCCAAGTAATAAAAAAGCACTTAAAAAGCAAACATACCAGATTAAAAAGTAGTATAAAAAATATAAAGGGTATTTTTTTTAGATAAAATAAAAGTAGATGAACACTACATATATATAAAATGTATATTTAGTGTAATAAAAATATACTTTATAAAAAGTATTTTTAATTACATAAAAAGAAAAAAATAGCATAAGCAGGTGAACACTATATAGAAAGTTTTTTAAAAAAGTATATTTATTATAATAAAAAAATATATATACTTTTTAATATACTTTATGAAAAGTATATTTTTAATTACATGAAAAATATCCAATAAAAGCAGAACACTATATATATATATATATAAAATATAAGGTATATTTTTAAAATAATAAAATATATATTTTATAATGTAATTTATAAAAAGTTATATATTTATATATGAAACATGCACATTATAATTTGCTATTTAAATAATCAAAGCATTAAATATGCAAAAAGTGCTGGGTGGTATAAATATAAACTATAATAAATATTCAAATATGCTATTTTATGTGGGATTTAACTCAGACATCTTAAAGATTCATGACGTGGATGACTGGCGCTCAGCCGCTATTTCTAAGGAAGCCTTTCTTAATTTTAGGGAGGCCCAATCCACCCGGAGATCAGGTTCATGGGTGGAGAGGGTTATTTTCTAGTTTTTATTTTTTCTTGGCTGGACTTATTTGGACTTGTGTGAACCCGATGCTCCGCCCCGGGCCCCGGGAGCCGGTCTTATTTAAAGGGGCTCCTCACCTTGTCTGTCTGTCCCAGTGGAAGCATCAGTCTTGTGATAACAACTTGGTGAGTCCTACCAACAACCGGAGAACCTACTGCATCTGAAATCTCTTTAAGTCTGAGCTTTGAGTTTGAGCTGGCGGGTTTGCGAAGACGTAACAGATAGATTTTGCTGCTGGAGAACAGTTTTAACGATTGCTTTTCTGGTGGAGCAGATAATTTTACAATCGTGTGTGATTAGCAAGTAAACAGTAGATTTAAACGCGTTTTTCTTGAAGCATCAGTGCATGAATGAAGGCAAGCAGGTGTGACACAATGCACTGACAGCTGCGAGCAGAGGACTGACTTCTTCTAAATACAGCGTCTGTCCTCCAGATAAACTCTAGCCTTTCTTTGGCATTAGTGAATCCGGCTGGAAGTCTTGAGCTGCCATGAGGAGATATGATTTCACTAACCCTTCATGGGCAGAGCGGGGAGAACAAACACGTGTCGCTGATTGCTGTAGTCTATTATTATTTAACAATTCTAATGTAATATCTAAGTTACAGACAATTCCTACCGAATGAATATGTGATTTAGGTGAGTTTCTAACAGGAATGATTTGAGTAATTCAATTTAGCTGACTAAAGTTTGGATAAAAGCATCTGCTAAACGCATTAATGTGAATGCAGAACCGCATCCAAAGAACTAGTCGTTTATTTTTATATTTTCCGTTTTCATTTTAGCATCAGTTAAAGTTTTAGTAATTTGTATTTTTTTATATTTTTATGTTTTTTGTTGTCATTTTAGTTAAAGTTCATTAACTTTGATGTGTTTTTATCATTTTTATTAGTTTTTGTAATATTTTGAATTTGTTTACATTTTTATTTTAGTTAGTTTTAGTAATTTTTATTATTTTTCTTATGTTCTCCATTTTCATTTTAGTTAAAATTGTTACATTTTGTCGTGTGTTTTTAGTTATTTTTTTAGTTTTAGTTAGTTTGGTACTCCGGCAATTAGCTGAAATAATTTTTTTAATATTTTATTTAAAGTAACTAAAGTTCAGTCTTTGACCAAATAGCAGTCAGCCTTAATCTGTCTTATTTTTTTAACTCAAATTAGACCATTTTTTATGTTCCTGACTTCAGAAAAGAAACCAATTAGACGACTAACTTTTAAGACTAGTCTAGGCGGTTTATGCACTCGGCCTCAGGATGTAAAATCAGTGTAGAAACCGTATTTATCAGTACTTTCAGTTCTTGCTCTCTGTGTCTCTGACCGTGTCGTGATGTTTCTTTCACAGACCAACCAGAAAACCAACCATGTGCGACGACGAGGAGACTACCGCCCTTGTGTGCGATAACGGCTCTGGCTTGGTCAAGGCTGGATTTGCCGGAGATGACGCTCCCCGTGCTGTCTTCCCCTCCATTGTTGGCAGACCCCGTCACCAGGTGCGCCTGCACACATCTGCAGAACAATCACAGGCTTTATAGAGGAAATCCTCTACAGGAATGGTCACTAAACATGCTTCTCTCTCCATCAGGGTGTGATGGTGGGTATGGGTCAGAAGGACAGCTACGTAGGTGATGAGGCTCAGAGCAAGAGAGGTATCTTGACTCTGAAGTACCCCATCGAGCACGGCATCATCACTAACTGGGACGATATGGAAAAGGTGCGATTTTTACAGTAATAAATTACAGTTAAATGCATAATGCAATAATAAATTATTGTTAAATGCATGCATCTCACACTGTGATTAACACAATCATCTGTGCTGTTCAGATCTGGCACCACACCTTCTACAATGAGCTGCGTGTGGCCCCTGAGGAGCACCCAACCCTGCTCACCGAGGCCCCTCTCAACCCCAAGGCCAACAGGGAGAAGATGACTCAGGTACTGATGAAGAGTCTGATGGTTTCTTACAGAGTTAGACCGGTTTAGAGTCGGACTGGTTCATAACACTCGCCTGCTTTGCTCTTGCAGATCATGTTTGAGACCTTCAACGTCCCTGCCATGTATGTGGCCATCCAGGCTGTGCTGTCCCTGTACGCTTCCGGCCGTACCACTGGTTAGTGCTTATAACCCACATTCTGTTATAATAAAGAGGGAAATCAATATTATAGTTAAAACATAAATGCATATTTTGGATCATCCAATTATGTAATTAATGCAACAATGCTATCCTATAAATGCAATTAGCTGTAAGAAAAAAGTTCCCTAGTCAAAAAATCTGCTAGAATCTTCTTTCTTAAATCCAGTAGAATCTAGTTTGACCATTACATTTAAACCAACTAAAATTATAATCATTATTATTTTGCATTGGAATAGTTTCTTGCTTTAAGAGCTAAAATCAGATTCTGTTTGATTGTAATTCCCTGTGATGTCCTGCAGGGGCATCATATATGAAAACACCTCTTTTTTAATTTCATTCATTTCTGTGATATTTTGGAATCATATAACAATTATTATCATATACTATTATCGCTTTTATTAATACTTTGAATTTGAAATGAATACTTTGAAATCACAATAAAACTTTTCGTATCACTAAAATATCAATACCGATAATTATCAAATCTTTATTTCTTTCAAGTTTAAAGGATGATTTTTTGAATAGTGCAGTTTCATTCGGCGTTTGGCACATAAACATTATATCATTTATAGAACTCGTTATCGTTTTATTGAGGAAAGTTAGCCTATATCGCGACAATTAGCGTTATTGTTTTATCGCCCAGCCCTAAATGAAATAAGGACGGTTTATATGTATTTTTTAGATCAAGTTTTTTTTTTGTTTTTTTTTTCATGGTTTTAGTTTTGGTTAACGATAACAACCCAGATTCCCAGTATGATCTTTTAGTGATGTTTTCAAATCATTATAGATTGAAATCGTGTAAAAATTTATAATTGCAATTTCTTTTGGGTTTGTTTGTTTATTTGGCATGGGTTTTATACTGTATTTATCACTAGAGCTCTATTATTTACGAAACTGCATGTCCTTTAGGTTTATTATTTTTTTAGACTACGGCTGCTGTGTATTTATCACTAGCGCTGTATTATTTCTGATACAATTACACGCGTCGATAACTTAAATGCTGCCTGCATTGTGCAAGATTAGCAGCTGACAGGTGTGAACGATCCATCAGTGACTGCTGTTGTCATGATTATTGTTCATTTACCCACGCTGTCCTCCGCAGGTATCGTGCTGGACGCCGGTGACGGTGTGACCCACAACGTCCCAGTCTATGAGGGTTACGCCCTGCCCCACGCCATCATGCGTCTGGATCTGGCCGGTCGCGATCTGACTGACTATCTCATGAAGATCCTAACTGAGAGAGGCTACTCTTTCGTGACAACCGGTGAGTGGCGGTATAGTCTGGGAGAACAGGTGCGACAGTAGCACGAGCTAACGCGTGAATCTTGCCTCTCCTCAGCTGAGCGTGAGATCGTGCGTGACATCAAGGAGAAGCTCTGCTATGTGGCTCTGGACTTCGAGAACGAGATGGCCACCGCTGCCTCCTCCTCCTCTCTGGAGAAGAGCTACGAGCTGCCCGACGGTCAGGTGATCACCATCGGTAATGAGCGTTTCCGCTGCCCCGAGACCCTCTTCCAGCCTTCCTTCATTGGTGAGTCTCGCTTGGATGGTGTTTTATTGACAATTAGTGATCGTTGCTGTTGACTGAACGCACAACATCCACCTCACCTCTCAGGTATGGAGTCCGCTGGTATCCATGAGACCGCCTACAACAGCATCATGAAGTGCGACATTGACATCCGTAAGGATCTGTACGCCAACAACGTCTTGTCCGGTGGTACCACCATGTACCCTGGTATTGCTGACCGTATGCAGAAGGAGATCACTGCTCTGGCCCCCAGCACCATGAAGATCAAGGTGAGATGCTGCACACAAAGAAGTATTCAATAGGTTTTAAGAACTATCAAAAAAAATCAACATTACATTTCTTGGTAACACTTTACAATACGGTCCTATTAGTTAATGTTAGTTGATGTTACGTAATACAAAAAGCTATTACCAGATGCAAGTTTTGATTTTAATAATGTACACTGAAACAATTGTTGAATAGTTTTCACTCAGAAAGGGCAAGTAAATTTCACTTTTAATTACAAAGAAATGGCAAGTAACACATTGAAATAAAATGCAAAATTTGGAAGTAAAAAGATGGCAATCAATCAAAAATATACTCCAATAATCTTTGTTTTATTTACAACATAGAAAAAAAAATCATGTTTTACAGTGTATTAGTAAATGTTGAAATTAACGTGAACTAAGATTAATAAATGCTTTAGAAGTATTTCATTCTTAGTTCATGTTAACTAATGGAACCTTATTGCAAGTGTCACCAATCTCTTTTAAAATTTAGTAAAAATTATGAGCCGCTCTTACCATGTTAGACTGTCTGCAGCTGTAGTCACATGTTAGAGCTGTAGGTATAAGACACTAAACCTTCTCTTGTCTCTCTGTAGATCATTGCTCCTCCTGAGCGTAAGTACTCCGTCTGGATCGGTGGCTCCATCCTGGCTTCCCTGTCCACCTTCCAGCAGATGTGGATCACCAAGCAGGAGTACGATGAGGCCGGTCCTTCCATTGTCCACAGGAAGTGCTTCTAAACCAACAACAATCTCTCAGTCTCAGCCGTACATTTGTACCGTCTCTTTTACTGTATATACATGTAATGTTGTAATAAAAACAGATAACTGATAACAGAGAACAGTGTATTGAGTGATCACTTGCATGTTTTTTGCATGACTGCATCAACCCAAAATGCATTAGATTAAATAATGCAAAAAATACAAAATAAAATAAAATAAACAGAGGTATACAAATAAGTGGCAGTGCCATGGTACAGTGTTGATAAAAGCAGCCATGGTATATACTATGGTACTGAATAATTACACACACCAAAGAATACCATGGTCATACCATCACAGATTAATTCCTAAAATAAAAAATATACATAATGCATTGCATGCTATTAAATATGCATGGAAGCCTGTTTCCGCCACAGAATAAAAAAACAAAAAAGATTCATGTATTTTTTTTTTTTGCAATTCTGAAAAAATAAAGTATTAAATAAATAAATAATTGCCAGACAGAAACTCAGAATTGTGAGATATAAACGAGCAAAGATGAAAACTCTCAATTGTGAGATAAAAAGTCATTTATTTTTTAGTTTTTATTCTATGATGGAAACTACAATAAGGAATTTTGAGGGAGGGGCATGCAAGAATTTCAAGAAAAAGGTCAGAATTGTAAGATAAAAAGTTGCAATTACCTGGAGGATAACTGGGGGATACTGTGGTAGCATCAAAATATTCTTTAAGTATCATGTAAATTACTAAATGACATAAACTTGCATGAAAAACCTGTAACATTCTGTCCAGGGACTATGGATGAAAATGGCTAATTCTGTTACATTTATGTTCTATTAATGTGCAATGTCCCTGTTAACTAAATAAATAAAATGGAAAAAAAATGGTACAAGTAAAACAAGAAAGAAAAAACAGGGAAAACAAACAACAATTGCTATCAGATTTGGTCAAATACTATGTAAAAATGTAGCAACCTTTGTCAAATGAACCAGTTCATCTGAATCACACGGCACTTATAAGGACAATCACCCAGCACTAGTGCTGACTTGTTGGGCATCTCTTTTAAGAAATGTATGATATTATGTTGCAGGACAGAAACAAACGCGCAGGAGTGTCGCTTTAACACACGAGCATCTGCTGCGCCATCAATCACGCGTGTCACGCAGAGGAGGGGCGTGTCCAGTCCGCACGTGACTCATCCAGACCCAATCAGCGTGCAGGGAACGCGTGACGTGATGTAGGCAGGGCGAAATTTGAACGTGTTTTTCCGAGCTGCCGTTGTGAAGACGAGAAATAAAGAGACAAACTCTGGCGTTATATGGCGATATTTAGACTTTAAATGCGCGTTTTCATTCAATAATATGATGTTTAGGCGCAGCAGAGCCGGAAAGCGAAATATGAGAGGAGTTTGGTGACTTTGATCGGTTGTTTTTATTGAAACGCGTCGAGCGAAATAAGCTAGCTATCAGAGTTTGTGTTTAACCGAACATTTATTCCGCTTGTTTTTAAACCTAAAGCACCTTTTAACTTATCCCCTCTCATATCGAGTTTTTATCCGTAATAATGAAGGTTTTGGAGAGAAATGTGGTTCGTCTGGCCGTCGTTCAGCATCTTCGGTCGGTTTATGGAATAAAAATCAAAAACTGGAATAAAAACAGAAACAAACAGACATCGGCGAACACGGTGAGTTCATAAAACATAATGAAATATTGATTTTATGATGGAAATACTGCTTGTTTTGTCAATCTGAGGCGGTGTCTCATGCTAGTGAGCTTACTATGTAGACAGCAGTATTTCAGGGCAACAACTTCAGCTGCAGGTCATAAAATACTCTATATTTGTCACTTTCATTAATAAAAACCTCAAATGCTGTCTAGATAGTTGAGATACCTGGAACTATATCTGTGTTTTATGATTAATCCTCAATATTTATTAGTGGGGATTACTTGTGTTGCATGTTTTTCTGCTAAAGTTCATCTATTGATCTGTTCAGAAGCTATCAAGTCACACCAAATGGTTGATCAACTTCCTGTGGATGTGGTTTGTTGCAATAAATAACACGAAAATGTGTTTCCAAGATAAAATTTTTGCATGAACACATTACAGAACAAAACCGGTCTGTGTATATGACTTGCTTATTGGCTGTAAAATCAGCAGGAAATGTGATTAATGACACAATCCGTTTGATTCTGGTCTTATGAGAGTAATTTGTGTTTGGCTCCTCTGGTCGTGGAAATGCTGTTGATTTTCAAACACACAGAGCTGCTCTTGTTCATGATGTCTGTGTGCATGCCGGTCCATCATTACCTGAACAGATCTTTCTTGTCTTTCTAGGTGAGGGTGTTTGGGGTTGCGCTTGAAAGTCTGCCACACTGTCATGTGCTAGACTACGGTGACATACCCTGGTAAGACTGAGTCAAACGTTTACAGATGCTTTTTAATGCATGCAAAATGAACCAAAAACAAAGAAAGAATACCCTGGTTGATTTGAGACAAAGACCATTGAGTGCATGTCTAAACGGCACCATTTATCAGCTACTTGCAATGTCTGGAGGTGAAACGATGTAAACGCCCCACAGCAGTTCCTTTGGTGTGAATGGCTTTAAATGCCAGAAACAATGGAGCTGATTGAGACATGCATGATTGATCCTCAAAGTGAAGGTGTGTGCAGCGCAGCCATGGGTTGCACTAAAATAAAGTACGGCTAAACCATGTCTTCGGGCTGTTTTGGGAAACAGGCATTAATATGGAGTGCAAGTAAGACCATGCCTGGAATGTGGTTAAGCATATAGGAAAAACAAACACAAAATCAGCAAAATATACATGATGGCAAAGCATCTGTCTAATTAAAGAATTTATAACAAATATAAATATTTTGCCTGATATGGACACATTTATCCTATATTTTATTTATTTTACATATTTCCCTATATTTTATTTTACTATTTGATATTTATTTGCTCTGTATTTTATTATTTATATTTTATGTATTAGCCCTGTATTTTCTTTTATATTTTATTTGACCTAAATATCCCTATTTTTAATTATTTAAACATTTTATTATAGAGAGAGAGAATTTTATTTACCCTATTTCCCTGTATTTTAATATTTTGTTCTGTTTTATTTTCTATATATTTTATGCATTTGCCATATTTAATTTATTGACCCATTATTTCCCTGTTTTATTATTTTATTTTATACTTTTTAATATTTATTTGTGCTATTTATTTTTCATATTTGCCCTGTATATTATTTTATATTTTTGCTATATAATTTAGTTTTTAGATATTTTCCCTGTATTTAATTATTTTTAGATTTGATGTATTTTTCAAATATTGGCCTGTATTATATTGTATTATTATTTATTTGCCCTGCATGTGTATGTAGAGTTAATGTGTCTCAATCTCTGTCAGCTTTATAGCAGATGTTTGTACGAGCCTCATGCAGCATCTGGACACAGAGGGCCTCTTCAGAAAGTCAGGCTCTGTTGTGCGGGTCAGGAGTCTCAGGGTGAGTGATCTCCGCTTCGGTTCACTGGAGAGACTCTCACTGGTGGAGATTATTTAACAGCGACTGTATTGTTTTGAACCTGTAGGCCAAACTGGACCAGGGTGAGGACTGTCTGTCCACTGCTCTCCCGCTGGACGTGGCTGGACTTCTGAAGCAGTTTTTCCGGGAGCTTCCCGAGCCGGTTCTGACCCCAGACCTGCACAGTGCTGTCCTGAAGGCCCAGGAGCTGCCCACGGAAGAGGAGAGGACCTCAGCCACGGTCCTGCTGTCCTGCGTGCTGCCCGACAGGAATTTAAACACACTGCGTTACTTCTTCAGTTTCCTGAAGAGCGTCTCCCAGCGGTACGACAGTAAATGCAGCAATGTTTCTCTTTGTCTCAAATCTCTTGTTATGCTAATTACTGGATTCCCTCTGAATAGCAATTCTTTTCAAAAGCTGTTTAGA
The DNA here is from genome assembly GCF_936440315.1 of Barbus barbus. Classification (NCBI taxonomy): domain Eukaryota; kingdom Metazoa; phylum Chordata; class Actinopteri; order Cypriniformes; family Cyprinidae; genus Barbus; species Barbus barbus. Next base: position 29,042,891 of record NC_136758.1, read on the forward strand.
GGCTCTTTTGTGTTTAAACGCATGTAAAGTGTGTGTGTATTGCTCATTGTGTGTGTGTATTGTAACTTTCAGATGTGCTGAGAATAAGATGGACAGCAGTAATCTCTCGGTCATCTTTGCACCCAATCTCTTTCACTGTGGAGACGGCGGGGACAAAATGAGCAGCAGCACAGAGAAGAGACTCAAGCATCAGGCAGCGGCTGTGCAGTGTCTCATAGACAACGCTCAGCACCTGGGTATGTGTGCCTTTCATATAATTACATTATGAAAACATTCGTTTTTAAAGCATGTTAGGGATAGGACTATTATCTGATTAATAATGAAGTAGTCAATCAATTCAGTCATGTAAATCACAATCACATTCGCAAACTTTTTTTAGCAGCTGAACACCTTATAAAATAGTTTATTTACTTGATCTTGAAGATTTCAATAATTACACAAATAATTTTCATGATTAAACATTTCATGGTTTTCTGATGTTGATTAATAGTCACATGCAGGTAAACAATGTTTCAATTGTTATATTTTAACTTCTTATTTTGAAACATTTTGTTATTTTACATTTTTACTATTTAATAGATTAATAGCTTTTAGTCAACTTTAGTTTGGGAACACGGATGTAAATATATCACAGCCCTGCATCATATCTGCTGAATGAAGTCTAAGTTTCTCACTAATTTTGAGTGACTGGTTCAAAAAATAGTGTCTGTTTTGCTCTTTCACGTCACTTTCTCACAAAATACAATTCATTTTGTGGCATTTTTGCTTTCGATAAGCATTTGAGAGGTGAAGTATCTCATTCTTCCTTAATCAAAACACTGCTATTACTATTTGTGACCCTGCAGCACAAAACCAGTCGTAAGTCGCTGGGGTATATTTGTAGCAATAACCAACAATACATTGTATGGGTCAAAATTATACATTTTTCTTTTATACCAAAAATCATTAGGATATTAAGATCATGTTCCATGAAGATATTTTGTGAATTTCCTACCATAAATATCAAAACTTCATTTCTGATTAGTAATATGCATTGCTAAGAACTTTATTTGAACAACTTTAAAGGAGATTTTCTCAATATTTCGATTTTTTTGCTCCCTCAGATTCCAGATTTTCAAATAGTTGTATTTCAGACAAATATTGTCCTATCATAACAAACCATACATCAATGGAAAGATTATTTATTCAGCTTTCAGATTATGTATAAAAATCTCATGTATAAATTATGTATAAAATCTAAATTTCGAAAAAATTGACCCTTATGACTGGTTTTGTGCTCCAGGGTCACATTTGATCAATTCTCTGCTAAGTGTTACATGTATGAATGATTCTGACATTATTTTATCCCTAATCCTGGCTTCCACTTATTTTTTTAAATGATACATTTTGAATATTTATTTTTAACATTAAAACCTAAACTTTTGACATTTGACTGCTTTGGATATTTTAAGCACTGTAAAGCTGATGCATATAATTTGAGACATCATAATTCTTATTTTGTGAAAAACTAAGTTGTTTACTATTATTATTATTATATAGGGATATTTTTTAACTCTGCATCATCAAATTAGGTAATATTAGGCCTTTATTTCAAATCATCAGAATTTTTTTAAGATGCATGTATATGAAATGGGATTGGAGCTTTGAAATGTTTCGTATGCATTGGCAAATGTCAATTTGAATCAGCTTCTAGTGAATGGCAGTGGGAGGAATTCTCTTTAAAGCTAACCCACCTCACAGAGCTGTTATGGGTTGCTGTTTCTAGGTGTGGTTCCTCAGTTCCTGATGGAGAAGGTTCCAGCCATGTTGGGTTGTGATGCTGGAGTGTTTTCTCCATTGTCTTTGTCTTTAGAAGAGAGTAGCGCTTACTCAGACCTGAAGAAGAGCAACAGACGCAGTTTAGGAGGTAAGAACCATGTCTAAAGTCATAACATGTCCTTGGGAAATCACATCCCATGACTGGTTTGAAGGAAGGTGGATACGGTTAATAATGACTTGAAGGCATATAATTAGTTGAGTGGGTTTGTTTTGTATTCCAGACATGGTAAATGGGGCTCTGAATAGGTTTAAAACTAGTAGAACCCCAACAAATACCCCTCAGTCTGATGGAGCAGGTGGGTAAATGTTCTCATCAGACTTCACTGCATGTAGATCAGCTGCACTCCAGTCGCCAGTTTCTCCTCTTCACGTCCTACATGTAATGAACACGTGCTGTCTTCAAAGTTTCTTTATTATTGAGTTTAAGATGGCTTTGTCTGTGCCTGCTTTCATGCATCATGTAGATGGGTCTCAGCTTATGACACACCATTGGTAACATACAGCTTGATATTTCTCTTTCAGAGCTTATAAGAATGTTTCCTCTACTTTTTAAATAATTTCTGCTTGATTCTCAGTCGGTCACGCAAAGCTTTCTTTGTCATTCTGAACTTTTTGCTTTGAAAATGGCTTCTCTGTTTAATTTGGCTTTTTATTTTGTATTTACACTACTGGTCAGCAGTTTTGAATAATTACAATTTCTTATTGTGTTTTTTGGAAGAAGTCTCTTCTGCTCACCAAGGCTGCATTTATTTGAGTAAAAATATTATTCGTTTAAAACAACTGTTTTCTATGCAAATATCTGTTGAAATATAATTTATTTCTGTGATCTGCAGCTGTATTTTCAGCATCATTACTCCTTCCTTCAGTGTCACATGATCCTTCAGAAATCATTTTAATATGCTGATTGATGATAAGAAACTTTAATAATAATTGAGCAGCAAATCAGCATATTAGAAAGATTTCTGAAGGATCATGTGACACTGAAGACTGAAGGAGTAATGATGCTGAAAATACAGCTGCAGATCACAGAAATAAATTTTCAACAGATATTTGCATAGAAAACAGCTGTTTTAAACTAATAATATTTTTACCAAATAAATGCAGCCTTGGTGAGCAGAAGAGACTTCTTTTGAAAACATTTTTTAAAAATCTTAATTATTCCAAACTACAGAACAATAAAGTGGAAAAAAGTTCTTCTGAGTAAATGAGTCTTTTCTCCTCAGTTTTCTCCATAGCCACTCCTGTCATCATGACCCCGAACTCCAAGCGTAAACTTCCTGTCGAGTCGGCACAGACTTATGGGTTCTCCAACAAGAAGCGCAGGTCCATCAAGAAGAACCTGGGCCTGGAGCTGTTCCCGAACGCTTTGTTTGGAGGAGCATCTACACCCGGATCAGGTGAGGTTTATGGCATACTGTAGCTCCAGGACTCTTGTGTGGTGTGTTTTTGGGTGGTTCTGTATGATCATCTGTTGGCGTGATCTCTCAGCACACAGCGCAGCAGGAGCTCTGGACTCGTCTTCTGTGGGCAGAAACACTCAACTGTCCAGCAGCTCGGCCAGGAGGAAGAGCAGACGACTGAGAGACCGCAGCGTGAGCAGGTGCGGCACACGTTGATATTCTCATCTGCATTTGTAGTGACTATTAGTTAACTAACTCTTAAGGTGTGTGGGGGGAAAAAGGAACATTGTCTACTGCCAACAGTATAGTGGTGTATGAAGCACGGCTTACACAGAAGTCGTTTTCAAACCACGCAGCTTTCTGTTGGTCAACAGTTCATTCGCATGACCAACTTGAACCCATTGCAAAATCTACCTCATACAAAATTCCTGATTGCATGGATTCCTATTAAAATGATTGGAGTTTGCTCTCAAAAATTTGCACATCTTTAAGCTGCAATGATTCAGATTTTACACCATGTCTTTAGCTGCTGGTTGCATGATTTCAGTATTTGATGTGCCAACAAAATCTAACCGGTCCACATAGCATAGTTATTTAAACATGAAGTGTGTTTATGACTGTGAAATTTGTTGTTGCGCATACTAATATTTTTGCTTTTGAGGACGGAAAAGTTACTAAATTTCTTGAAGGTTTCTTGAAGGCGCGTTGAAGGTTTTGTTTATTGATGTGAGACTTGGTCATGGTTTTGGGGTTTATGCAGGTCTTAAAGTTATAATTCACCCTTTCACAAATTAAGGCCTTAAAGGTCTTAAATTGGAGCCGAAGGTCTTCAATTCATTGCATCGTAGCAATTAAATGTTGCATGGAATTAAAAAATGAATATCTTCCTCAGTATTTTTGTCTTGTTTTCCAGTATAAATATCTTAACACCTTAAACTCAAGAGATGCAGAATGATATGAAGTCTTGTTTTCTGAGAAACTGAACAAAATTAAGTCGATTTTTCTGATCCCGTTGGTAGATATTTGTCCTTGTTTTAATTGTAAACTCACTTAATTTTGATAAATTCCTCAAGTAAAATAAGACGTCTTATTTTTTTAAGTAATTGTCTTGATTTAATAACCTAAACAAGACAAAATATTGAGAATTTTTTTTGCAGTGTCATACAGTAAACATGCAGTAAAAGTTATTTATGTATTATAGTTAAGCTAGTGTTTTTTTGGGGTAAAATGAATCAAAGTAATGGAAATCGGTAGGACTTTAAAATGTTGTTAATACAAGACATTAACATTTAGAAACCATATTGACATAGTGTTCCCTTCAGTTCCTTAAATGTTCTTTATTTGGTCTTGAAAACGTCTTAAATGTACCTTCATCAGACCTGCAGAAACATTTCAAAACTACTATTTTTGTCTTTCAAACCTATTTCAAATTATGATGTGTTTTCTTCAGAGCTGAATCGGGAAAGGCAGGCTGTTTCTCGCCTAGAGTCACTAAGAAAGAGCCTGTGAGAAAATCTCTGCGTCTGCGCTTCACTTTGGGCAAATCCAGCCGAGAGTCTGTAAGTTCAGATATATCATCTCTGTCAACCTCCACCAGAGACTGAACAATCAACCCCTCTCTCCTATGCATCTGTGATTTGCGTGTTTATAATATTCATGGTGTCATCTAACTTTTATATAATAATATTTATTCATGGGTGAATAATATAGCACTTTATGAAGTTATGTTAACAGAATTTAGGACTTTTGTTATGTTTTGTTATTGATCATGAGTACTGGGTGACTCTCGTCTCTTCAGTTTTCTCTTGCTCCATCTAGTGGCAGTATAATGTAGGTACATGCTGCTATTAATGATGCAGAAAATCTGAGAATTATACAGCAAAATCAGTCCATGCATGCAGTAATCACACTGTTCTAATGTATTCTTTAAGGGTTTTACTCATGCATTCTATGAAAAAGAAAGGCTGCTAACCTCAACAACTGGAATATCACTGACCTTGATGTTTAATATGTTTATATTAAAATGCATTTAGTGCTGCTGCTGGAAATGGTGCTTTCAGCAATCAAGAAAATTACATTTTTACACTTGTTAATTTTATGACACTAAGATAATTGATGTAATGTGATGTGTTTGTTCTAATCATTGTGTTCTCATTGACTTTGCACATGTTGTCCAATGTTGTAACATTGTGACTTTAGAAGAGCAATTATATATATTTTATACAAACCTGATATTACTAAAATATTTGTAGAATAATAAAAATGTTTTTAGAACAAACAAATATTAATATTATAACAGTTTTTATTTTACTAATTAAAATGTATCCTTGTGGTTTTGGGTCTTTCCTTGCCATTACTGACATGGTCATTATTTTATGCATGTATATATGCTCAAATAAAAAAGACGATTGACCAGAAACCCTTTTACTATCAGTATTTCTTCTGTCTTAATTCAACACTGACATGACTCAAACAATCACAAACCACTGAGAGTAAAAAGCAGCTGCCTCTATTTCAACAGAACGTCACTACACATTCACAACTGGGGCCAAAGGGGTCAGAGGTCATAGGTTGGCGCCTAGCGACACAAGAGAGCTGTTCTGGGTTTCACTTCACCAAGGAGCTCAGTCCGGCTGTTTTGAACAAGAGTCCCTCGAAAGGTCAGTATCGTTATTGACACGCTTTTAGGATTTTATGACATTTCTCAAACTGTCCTACACACTTGGCTAATTTTAAGATGTGAAAATAGTGGTTTTGCCTGCAGGAATATTCCAGGTTAATATTTCAAGTTATACATTTACAGTGGAAATGTACAACGGCTGCCACTTGAATTTTCCATTATAAGCCAGATATTGTGTGGTCATTATCATAAGGCCACATATGCTGGACAGAACTTGTATTTGAACCTGTTATATTGCGCTAAGCATACATATTCTGAATTTGGTTTACTTTACTTTTTCTTTTTTCACGTCAACATTAAATCAAAATTATACTTGAATGGACACTTCTGACCTTATAAACAATTCATGTCATCCCCCCCAAAATAATTTTTGATGGATGTCATCGTCAACTTGTACAGATACACTTCCGACCATCCGTTTAATTGCAGATGGATAAAATTACATTCAAGTCTACTTTTGTTTTTCTAATTCATTTTCTTGTTTTATTTGGAAATTCATCAGATGACAGAAGTAGAAAATGGGCTGCCTTTTGCCTTTTCATGTTGAACTTAAAGCTGTTGACTATTTGATTTCTCATACTTTATTTCTTCTACACTATTAGTCAAAACTGGAATAATTGAGATTTTTTTTCATGTTTTTAAAGGAAGTCTCTGGGCTCACCAAATATGCATTTATTTAATCAACAATACACTAAATAACAATAATGTTGTGTAATATCATTACAATTTAATATGCTGATTTGCTGCTCAAGAAACATTTCTGATTATTTTCAATGTTAAAAAAAGTTGTGCTGCTTATAAATGTCTTTACTGGCACTTTTGATTAATTTAATGTGTTCTTTTTTTTTTGTTGTTTTTTTTTGTCTTTTACCAAATATGTGAATGGTAGTGTAAAAATTTCAACAAAAATATTGTGCAGCACAACTGTTTTCAACATTGATAATAATCAGAAATGTTTGTTGAGCAGTAAATCAGTATATTATTATGATTTCTGAAGATCATGTGACACTGAAGACTGGAGTAATGATGCTGGAAATACAGCTGCAGATCACAGGAATACATTACACTTTAACACATTCACATAGAAAACAGCTGTTTTAAATTATAATATTTCAAAAAATGTTATGTATTTGATCAAATAAATGCAGCAATAATGAGCAGAGACATTTCAAAAACACAGATGTGTGTATATTTTGTGTTTTCTTTGAGAATATTATTATATTGTCCACGTTTGCTTTACAGGCTCTAAGTTCATCAGTAAATCGGAGGATAACCTGCTGACCCCGCAGTGTGGTTCTACAAACAGAAGCTCGTGGACCGGAAACACTCCTGACATCGGCATGACCTTCCCACGGGATTCATTCTCTGAGACTCCCGTGAGCATCTGTCTGAAGAGCAGCTACCGCTCCGAGCCAACCATCATCGTGAGCAAACCTGCGATGGTCAGCAGTGTTATTCCCAAGAGCCTCTGCTGCACCTCCAGTGACGGCAGCGCCTTGGATTTGTTCAGCGAAGAACGCGCTCACACTGGACCCACGCTTCTGAAAATCAAGCAAGCTTTCGGCGAATCTGGCAGCAACCTTCACAGCATCGTTAAACAGCAGAACCACGACAAACCACAAGACAGCCCTTGCGCAAACTCTGACGTGGGTTTGCCTTCGGAAACCTCACACAAATCAGTGTCCGAATCAGATGATCACAATGTGACATTCGGTCAAATCGAGATCGTTCCTTTGACGCCTCTACATATAGACAGCGCTCTGTTTGACAGCGGACTGACACGGTTTGTGAAGACCAGTCCTGACGGGTCTCTTTGTCTTGAAAATGAAAGCAGGGCTTTCCTAAAAAATGCCACTGGAGACTGCAGTCAACTGATCGACGCTTTAGACATCCAAAGTCCTGAGGCTTTCAGATTGGACACTTCCAGTAGGGTTCAATCGACTCCGTATGCAACAAGATCGCAAACGTCTCTGCCGAGTGAGCTCAAAGAGTCTATATTAACAGATAAGACCGACAGTCCTCAAGATCAAGCTGAGAAGCCCCAGAACCATCCTGGAGCCATTGAAATGCGCCGAATGAGAGTTGCAGACCAGATTAAACAGTTCAACATGATGACGCTCAATTCACCCAAAGCCAAAGCAATCCGATCTCCTCTGAAGTTCCAGCGCACGCCGGTCCGACAGTCCATCAGAAGAATAAACTCTTTGATTGGAGGCCGGAAGGACACAAGGATGGGTTGGTGCGCCGCCAGTCAGATAAAGGCTGTAAGTTTAGAAAGTAGTTTGCAAACGCTCTCAAAACCCAAACCTCCAGTTCCTTCAAAGAATCCAGCTGTCAAAGCGCTGGAAGATGTCACCAATAAAGCACCAAAGACAAAGTGTGACATGCTTTCGGCCGATAAGAATGATCATCCTAAATCTGTCCTGCTTCAAATGTCTGAAAACGATAGGAGTCACTATAGAGGTTCACCCAAAAACCCTCTTACGGGGGGAAAGCTGCTGTCAGCGATGAAACCCATTGATCTGTAAGTCGCCATAACTTTAAACGCATTCTTCTGCAGATGTTTTTGAACTCTTGCATTCAGGGGTCTTAATTTATTTCACTAAGGTGAGCTTTGATCGTTTTACATGTGAATGGTGCGAGTGATATTTTCACATTGTGAGCAAATTGCTGAATTTGTTTAATGTGGATTGGATTTCAGGGTCACTTGGGTTTGAACGTCAAACTCTAATGCACGAGAAGCAAACCCAATGTGATTTGAGATCCATCGTTATGAAATGTGCTCGATTATGTAGTAGTTTTGCTGTAAGTGAAAAGACGAGTCCATGAAAGTGTGAAGAGTGATGTTCATGAGTGTATTTAGAGTGAAAGTGGATGTTTGTAAATTAGATCGGAAACGTTGGATTTGGGAAGCGTCTTATTTACTGTTATTTATGTTTTATGCAAAAGCTTGATTTTTCATTTGAAAGGCCTTAAAGACAACGTTCATGGTGTAACTCAAGGAAATGTATGTAATGTTAAACAGTATTATGGTCTTATGCGATTATCCTGTAATGCTGTTGATATTTTTCACTCATTTATGAAGATTATGTCCTGATTTTGTACATGAAGTTGTCAAACTAAACTCTTTGTTTAACTGATGTTTTGAAGATCTTTCTTCACCACTTGGTGGCGCACTTTGTTCAACAGGACCAAGATTCAGTTTAAAGTTCATTGGTCTTGCATCACACTATTTGAATGGTTTTACTGCCAAACAATACACCGCAAAAAGATAGCTGGGGACAAAAGTAAACTTGACTTCAATGTTTATTACAGTTTGAAGCTGATTTGATAAAACTCCTGGAAACCAATGCAATATTTTGGCATGTATGAGAAGGGTTAAATCTCAAGTTAATGGGTAAATGTAAACTCTTCTATCAGCATAAACACCTATGATCAATATTTCCGTAAAATGTCATATCATGTGACCTAGTTTTGTGGTAGTGGATGATAGATCACTTTTGCATTGGGTTAAGCTGACCTCCATTGGTTTCCATGCAATTTGCCATAAAAATCGACACAATGAACAACAGAAAAATTAAATAAAACAATAATTCTAGCTTATCAAAGACTAAAAAATTATAAAATGTGTTAGAAATTGAAAAATTCCCATTTAGTTTTATTATTTTCAATTGTGTTGGGGGTTAATTTTTACCCATATTTTAATGTTGAAAATTAACTGCACCAACACATGAAAAAATGTATTTTGTCATGACTACTTTAAATATTATAGTGACTAGTATAAATATGATTTAGTATTATTTATATTTGGTGTACTTAGTATTTATTACTATTTGTACTTTCCCTGCCTTTTTCTCAAACCCTTGTAAGGGTGAATGAGTTTCTGACTTATTTTTAGTCCTGTAACAGATCCAAAAAACTAACAACCAAAAACAGAAACTCAACTAAATAAAGAATTCTCCTTGAATGATTCAGTAATTAAGTAAACTTTGAGTCTTAAATTCTCATGTGTTTCATATTTTAATGTCTAACAAACTAAAATAAAGGTTTCTTACCTGATTCGTTAGTGTTTTTCAGTGTTGATTTTTGGCAAATTGCATGGAAACCAATGAGGGTCACTTTGACCCCAACAGAAAAAAGTCAATTTTTGTACAGCCTTTCCAACACATTTTGAAACTTTGCATGTTTATTCATATCCCTAAATGAAAAACATTCACCAAAGTTCAAGAAGAAATACATAGTTTAACCAGTATTTCAAGCAGTAATATGAAGTATGGGTCAAATTAATGTGACACGATCAAGCTGCTCTGATTGAGAAATCCTGATTTGTGTTAATTTTCCCTGAAGACAGATCTACACAGAGCCAAACACATCCACTAGTGTGTAATGATCACAAACTAAAGCAGCTCAGGACAGGAGAGCCGATTCTACATGGATCATGTCAGTCATATCTGGCAGAAACCAAAGCTGTGGTGTTTTATAAAAGATAATATGGTCATATTTGTGCTCAGCTGTTTTGTAGCCAGAAAGAGAATAAACTGACGTAACACACCAACTCTAAACAATTATGAGCTCGATTAATGGGTCCGAATCAATCAGACAAGAGCAGATGTGTTGCTAGAGAGTGAAACAAATTAATAGCAGCTGCTTTAGCTTATTTCGTCTTTAAAGGATTAGTTTATACAGAAATACAGATTCTGTCGTCGTTTAAACTCACCCTCATGTCGTTCTTCTGAGGAAAAACGTCCCAGGCGCTCAGTGGACAATAAAGTACAATAAAAGTGTCATATAAACTCTTAATATGACGCATAAGATCTATTATTTAAGCAAAATGATAGTTTTGTGTTAAACTAAAGCAGCCGTTGCTCGCGTTCATTCAAATTTGGCGCCTTTTGGATGTCACGTGACTGACCGAGACGCGATTGTTTTGCAACGAAACGTCTTTATTATCGTTGCTTAAATTATTATTTAAAAAATAGGCCTGAATAAATAAATAAATGATATGCGATGTTCTCAATACTTTTATATTTTAAGTCATTAAATCATAGTTTGAATGTTCTCAGATATGTTTGAAACCAATATACCAACAAAATTATTTTTAAGAGGATAAAGTATCATGTTCCTAATTAATATTAAGCAGCGAAAACCTGTTACAACATTGATAATTAATCTGTATATTATTATTTATTATATTATTAAAATGAGTTCTGAAGGATCACGTGACACTGACGCGTAATTCAGCTTTGATCACAGAAATTAATTAGCCTATATTTTAAAATATATTCACATAGAAAACAAATATTTTAAATTGTAGTCTATTAAAATATTTTAGAACAGAAAACCGTTATTTTAAATTGCAATAATATTTTCATTTAAAAAAAAACATCTTTTTTATTGTTATCATGTTTTTAATGTTTTATTGTTAGTTAGCTGTATTTTTAGTTATTTTTTAAACTGATCAAAATAACCCAACTACAGTTTGTTTGAGATTAATTGGAATACACAATGAAAAAACATGATTTTTGAAAATTGTTAAAAACAAGTTATCTGTCTTTGCAAACTCTCTCTCTCTCTCTCTCTCTCTCTCTCTATCTATATATATTATATATATATTTGCACACAGTTCATATCTCAGGCTCAAACCCATCATCAATATTTAGTTCATATGAACAGCAGCTCTTCACCATCATAAAGATCCATTTCCATCCATGAATTACATATTGTTTCATGATAGAAGCGTCTTGATGAGATCTGTATAGTCCTCTCTCTGTGTGTGTGTGTGTGTGTGTCTCTGTGTGTGTGTGTGTGTGTGTGTGTGTGTGAGTGAGTGTGTGTGTGTGTGTGTGAGAGAGGGGCCGGACAGCTCTGATTCTCCAGAGTTGTATCTGAGAGCGTGGAGATGCAGTGCTCATTTCACCAGCAGACTCTCAGTGTGTGTGTGTGTGTGTGTGTCTATGAGACGGATCGCAGCTCCTCTCTTCACACAGATCTCCTCGAGAAGCTCCTCTACACTGACAGGTGAGACATCTTCACACTTCTGGAGCTTATTTCTACACATTTATGCATTGCTCAGATGATTTCATCCAAAGCGACTTGCGTTCACGATAGACGTGATCAGTTCATGCTTTCCCTGGGAATCGAACCCATGACCTTAGTGTTGCGACTCCAGTGCTTTACTGTTTGAGCTACAGGAACTATATAATACTGTCATTGTTTTTTATGTTTAATATCAGCAAAAAAAGAGACCCTGGAGCACAAAACTAGTCATAAGGGTCAATTTTGCGAAATTGAGATTTACAAATAATCTGAAATCTGAATAAATAATCTCTCCATTGATGTATGGTTTGTTAGGATCGGACAATATTTGTCTGAGATACAACTATTAGAAAATCTGGAATCTGAGGGAGCAAAAAAATCTAAATATTGAGAAAATCTCCTTTAAAGTTGTTCAAATGAAGTTCTTAGCAATGCATATTACTAATCAAAAATGAAGTTTTGATATATTTACGGTAGGAAATTTACTAAATATCTTCATGGAACATGATCTTAATATCCTAATGATTTTTGTCATAAAAGAGAAATGTATAATTTTGATCCATACAATGTATTGTTGGCTATTGCTACAAATATACCTGTGTTACTGATGACTGCTTTTGTGCTGCAGGGACACTATTGTGTTCTTAAATTTAACATCTGACAGCTATTCAGCCGAATTCATTACATACCTTTCTATCAAAGTTACCTGACATTATCAAGATCAATTTCTTCTGACACCGTTTAACTCTGAGATCTTCTCATATTTTATTTATACAGCGAATAAACTGTGATATAATGTGAGAAATGTTGAAGGTGTCTAAATAAATTTTGGTTTGACTGTATAACCAAGAAAAAATGTCTTTCCAACATTAAAAAAAAAAACACCTGGACATTCAGAAAAATGCTGTTGAAGCTGTTTGTGAATGTGGGTACACTTTATTTTAAGGTGTCCCTATTACAGTGTAATTATACATTTAAGTACTGAGTAATATGAATTAATTACATGTGCTTACTATTTATGGTTAGGATTAGAGTTACTTGCATGTAATTATGCACACGTTATTGTTATTATAATAGTAAGTGCATGTAACGAGTAACAAGGACATCTTAAAATAAAGTGTAACTGAATATTTTCTCTCGCCAGTGCCGATGATGGCCTCCTCCACTCGGATCGTGTTCACAATGCTCTTCGTCTGGGTTCTTCTGCTCTCGAGTCCTGCCGAATCCAAGCGGAACCGAGGCGCGATTCCTCACCCGGACAAGAACAACCCAAACGAGTCGGCCCAGCAGCAGCAGCAGCAGCAGGCGGCCCCGGGCTCCAGAGGCAGGAGCCGCGGCTCCGAGGAGGTCCTGGAGTCCAGCCAGGAGGCGCTGCATGTTACAGAGCGCCGCTATCTGAAGCGTGACTGGTGCAAGACGCAGCCGCTCAAACAGACCATCCACGAGGAGGGCTGCATCAGTCGAACCATCATCAACCGCTTCTGCTACGGCCAGTGCAACTCTTTCTACATCCCCAGACACGTGCGCCGAGAGGAGGGAGCCTTCCAGTCCTGCTCCTTCTGCAAACCCAAGCGCTTCACCACCATGACCTTCACCCTCAACTGCCCCGACCAGCAGCCGCCGACCCGGAAAAAACGCGTGCAGCGGGTCAAACAGTGCCGCTGCATCTCCATCGAGCTGGACTAGAACCCAGAACAGAGAACCAAGAGCGAGGCTTCAGTGCGAACACGCTTGATCTGCTGTCAGCATTACACACTACAGTCTCAGATTCAGAGCAGAAACACAAGCACCATTTAGATTTGTCTGCAAACCCATTTCCTGCCATCAAGGAACGTTTTAGGAACGTGAATGCAGTGAAATGTGTCCAGATTTTGACTAGTAGTGCACAAGATGAAAAGTGTCATTTTTAATCTAAAACTAGAGTTTTAAAAGATTTTTTGAATGATTATTAAACACGCAGTTTTTTGAGAGATGCATGCAGTATTTAGCCTATAAATGTATCAACTAACTGCAGGACAAAATGACCTAAAATGGTGAAAAATGGCCAAAAAAGTCAAATGATCAATGACACTTGTTTACATTTATTTTGTATTCATTTTGTACCACAACTGTTTTAAATATTTAAAAACTCTAATACAAAATTGGATTAATAGTGCATGTGGGTAGTTGACATAAAAAGTGTCATATTTAATCTAAAACTAGTGTTTTAAACATGCTAATATTCTTTTATGATTCAACATGCAGTTTTTTGAGCTCATTAATTGAGAGATGCATGAAGTATTTGTACTTTTATAAACAAAATTTAACTACAGAATTACTGAGAACCAGTTTAAAAAAAAACATTTAAAAATAGTCAAAAAGCACCTAAAACATCAAATGATCAATGACACTCATTTACGTCATTTTGACTAGTCACAGAAATTATTTTGTACCAAAATTATTTTAATATTTAAAACTCATTTTTTAACAAAAATTCTAATACAAATTTTGACTAGTAGTGAATGTGGGTAGCTGACATAAAAATTCAGATTTTCATATAAAACTTGTTTCAAACAAGATTTAAATATTCTTTTATGATTATTAAACTTGCCTTTTTTGAGCTCATTAATTAAGGGATGCATTTATAAACTAAGTTTAATTCCAGGAACACCAGTGAAAAACTATAAATGGTTAAAAATAGTCAAAAAGCACCTAAAAATGTCAAATGATCAATGGCACTCATTTACTTTCATTTAATTGATTTCACTGGTAAAAATACCTTCAATTAATGTTTGAATGTCCAAATTGTTGGATTTAGAGTTGTGTATGTTGCAGTTGAGGAAGCATTCAGCACATATTGTTTGTAAGAGAGGTGAAATCTCTCTGAACTGTACGGT
>NC_136758.1:29062700-29100200 GCF_936440315.1 Barbus barbus
GTACCACAGCATGAAGACGTGGTTTGGAGAAACCTCCTTCTCTCCAGACTTGGGTTTGAGCCCAAAGTACATCACCATGTCCTGGAAACTACAAGAGAAACATGGAAAGTCAGAGAGAGACGGTCTCCACGGTCAACATGATATCTGCTCTGATGAGACAATCAAAAGATTCTTTGATGAATAAAAAGATCCAAAGATCAGCATTTATCTGAAATAAAAAGCTTTTTATAACATGATACACTATACCATTCACGAGTCAGTATATATACTGTACAAATAAATACAGGCTTGGTGAGCAGATGAGACTTCTTTAAAAAACATTACAAATCTTTCTGTTCAAAACCCTTTGGCTGGTAGTGTATTTTACATAGAAACAAGCATATTCCTAGCTAACAAATTGGGTTATTAAAATATCTCTAACAACATTCTACTAACTATTTTACCCAAAATGTGTTATTTCAACATTTATTTGACTATTCTATGAACATTATGTCTGGTTTACTAGTGCATAAAATGCGGAAAAAAAGTGTGCAACTTAAAAATAAAGTGCTCAAATAAAACTCTAAGAAACAAACAGGATCCCATAGGATCAACTAAAACGTTTAAGAATGAAACTTTTCTTGTTTCTAGCAAGTTTCTTATTTGACTGGTTTACAAACAGTTTTTGCCAAGTATTTGAGTATAATGTGCTTTAATTCTCTCATGATAAATCAGAGCAGGAATGCCTGTGAAACTGTCCCGGCTGCTGTTGTGACGAATGATGACAAGATTTACTCCCATTAAGGGTAAAACAGCGTGGAAAGAGACTTAAACACAATGTGCTGTTAGTGGCAGAAAATCACGCTCAGCGGCCGCAAATCAAGTGGAGCGGCGAGATTAACGGTCCGGCGTGTGACAGATCACACATGACACCAACCGAGGAGAACACGGACACGCCAGGAACGCTCAGGTGCGTATCACTGCTGATTCATCCAGCTCCTGACGGCAGGACAAATATATCACAGCGGGCACAAACTGAATAAAATAAAATAAAATAAAATAAAATAAAATATCAAATAAAATAAAATAAAATAAAATAAAATAAAATAAAATAAAATAAAATAAAATAAAATAAAATAAAATAAAATAAAATAAAATAAATTACTAGATTTCTTAAGCTCCTGACGGCAGGACAAATATATTACAGCAGTCACAAACTGAAAATAAAAATATAAAATTAATCAGGCTGCTGATGGCAGGAAAAAATTATTCCAATTCAAAACAAATATGTTACAGCAATTAAAATTTTTTAAGAAATTAAAATGTTTTAGAATATATTAGAATAAATAATATATAATGAGAATAATTCATTTATGAAAATAAGACAAAATAAAAACAAATAACATATCCGAGAATAACATCAATAAAATAATAAGAATTAACAAATATATATTTATAATTTATAAAACATAATAAGATAAAGTCAAACATATGACAATCAAACATGAAATTGAAAACATTTTAAATTATTAATTATTATTAATTATAAATTATTTAATTATTTATTAATTATAAATGACTTAAAAATAGCTGAGAACATTAATAAATCAATCATTAGAAAAATCCCTCTCAATTTACAAATTCCCTGATAATTGCAGGTTTTTCATTACTGTGGGACACAAACAAATATATAAACATGCAACCACATGTTCTGTTTTTTCTGTTTGACTAGAGTAAATTAAGTTTAATCTCTAAGGTAAAGTGCACACACACACACACACACACAAACACACACACACACACACACACACACACTCACACACACACACTCACACACTCACACACTCACACACACACACTCGTGTCATCTGAGCTACGGCGTTACTGTGTGATTTGCGCAGCATTAATCTGGAATGCATGAGATGTGGTGATTTCTGCTGCCCTGCGCCTGCCTGACAAACCCACAGATAACACAGACACACTCATCTCTCCTCGTCTCACACGGAGCTGCATCACCATCCAGTCCAGTGACATGACAACAAACACTAACAAATATAGCTAAAAACATTGGGGGACATTGTTCTGAAAGGTTTCTAAAATGTTCAAATGTTTTCTTACAAAAACGCTTCTTACAACATTCTCAAAACTCAGAGCGTTATTTCAATGTTTATTGTTTTATATTCTAAGAACATTAAAATGTCCGGTTTTCTTGATTGAAACATTATTTAAAGGCAATGTTGGGGAATGTTACATTTAAAAGTAATGCATTACAATATTGAGTTACTCTGCAGAAATATCGCGCTACACTCTTAAAAATAAAGGTGTTTAAAAGGTTCTTCACAGCGATGCCATCTCTTTCTTACCGTTTTATAATCTGAAGAACCTTCTTTCACCACAAAACAGAACGGTTCTTCAGATGTTAAAGGTTCTTTATGGAACCATTTAGACAAAAAGGCTCTTCTATTGCATCTAATAATCTGATGCATTTAATATTCTAAGATTATTTAATATTCTATTCTTGTACAGGGTACAAAAAAAGCATTTCTTAGAATATTCGAGCACATATCATAAGGAAGTTTTGGGATTTAAGTTCTACAAGCATTTTCTCTGCGTTATGAGAAAGTTCATCAAGCACAGATAACATCATGAGGACATTCCAAGAATGTTTTCTCTCAACGTTACAACAAATGTTCCATAAACATTACTTTAAGAGCGTTTTGTTTGTTTAATACGCTGCAAAAATAAAAAAATGTATTCCTTAGTATGTTTGTCTTGTATTCTAGTATAAATACCTACAAATTCTGGAATTAAGATGCGTTTAGTTGACAATATTATGTCTTGTTTTATGAAAATATTATTTAAATCTTGCTTAAAACAATCAAAAATATCTGCCAATGGGGTAAAAAAAATCATCTTAATTCAAAGGATAGACAAGATTATTTTTCTTACCCCATTGGCAGATATTTTTACTTGTTTGAAGCAAAAACTAACCAAATTTGGATATTTCTTTCATAAAACAAGACATAATATCTTGAGTCATTTTACTTGTCAAGTAAACGCATCTTAATTCCAGAATTAGAAAACAAAACAAGACACTAAGGAAGCAAATCATTGTTTTGCTGGTGATGGTGGCAAGAGACTGGTTCGTCGGATCAAAGCGCTGGCGGTGTTTAGGGTGTTAGCTGCGTGTAAAGGTGACTCCCTCGGGTCGGGACACATGTGGATGCCCACCCAGGTCCGGACGATCGCCCGCGGCCCGCATCCATCACCCACGTGTCACTTTAACGAGGTGCGTTCCTGGGAACTCTGGGAAAAGCCTGGCTCACCGCTGCTCCCGCCCGGCGCTTCTCCACGAGCAAATTAAAGGGAAATTAAACGACTCTGGAGCTGCCAGCCTCTTTTGATCAATATTGGCCAATTCAACAGCTTCATTAACATGGAGTCAAGCGTGGCGTCCGTTCTGCTCTTTCAAACACCACCACGTCGACATCTGCAGTCTATACGAGTGTGTGTGTGTGTGTGTGTGTGTTTCACTTTGTTTTGTTTCAGGTTACAAAAAAACTCTCAAATCTAAACAAGGAAAAATAATCAATATGCTTTGTTTGTCCTTTTCCCCCTCTATGAAAAGTTCCAGATATTTTCCGTCGTGCAGCATCTGGCAGCCGAAGGCTTGCGTATAAATCAGCTCAAACAGTTTGCAGTATTACTGCTGGGAGTCAGGAACACACACGATAAGAGCGAACGATAACATCACCTGCTCCTCACACAGAAAACACTCGCAAGCAGACAAAACCAGCCAGACGTCATCAATCAATGCACAAGCGCAGTAAGAGTAATACACACTAAATCAATCAAAAGTCACATTTATAATGTTGCAAGAGATTTCTGTTTCAAATAAATGCTGTTCTTCTGAACTTTCTATTCATCTGTGAATCCTGAAAAATCTAATGTATGACGGTTTCCACAAAAATATTGTGCAGCACAACTGTTTTCAACATTGATAATAATCAGAAATGTTTGTTGATCAGTAAATCAGTATATTATTATGATTTCTGAAGATCATGTGACACTGAAGACTGGAGTAATGATGCTGAAAATACAGCTGCAGATCACAGAAATATATTACAGTTTAAAGTATATTAAGATAGAAAACAGCTGATTTAAACTGTAATAATATTTCACTATTTTTACTTTAGTTTTGATCAAATAAATAAATTATATACTGCAAAAAAAAAATGCTTTTCTTACTTAGATTTTGTGTCTCGTTTCCAACTATAATTTTTTAAAAAACATTCTTAAATCAAGAAGGATTTTCTAGACAGGTAAAAATTATTGTCTTGTTTTCAGAAAAAAACCCAAATCTAAATTAAGTGAGTTTTTGCTTAGAGCAAGTAAAATAATCTGCCAACGGGAATCTGCTAAATATTTTTTATTTCAAACAGAAAACAATTATTTTTCTTGTTTCAAGCAAAAGCTCACTTTTTTTCACTTTTTTTTTCTGAAAACAAGACAATAATTTTTACTTGTCTAGAAAATAATTCTTGATTTAAGATTTTTTTGATATCTTGGCTGGAAACAAGACAAAATCTAAGTAAGAAAAGCATTTTTTGCAGTGCAGTTTAACAGATATTCACATGGAAAACAGACATTTTTAATTCTAATATTTCACAATTTTTACTGCATTTTTGATCAAATAAATGCAGCCTTGGTGAGCAGAAGAGACGTCTTTCAGAAACATTAAAACAAGTACATTTCAGTCAATACTGAAAAATATCAAAGAAATACTTCAGTCTAATGAAAAATGGAGCAATATCTGTTTTTTATGCAAAGCTAGAGCTCTGATTAGATCCCATTAGTCATGATGCTGTCAGTGTAGGCTTCTCATCAGGTGAGTGATATTATCTCATCATCTGCCGGCGGTTCTTACCTCTTCTGTGCCGCCTGCATCCGCTCGTCTTCAGTCTCGTACTCCGACTGAGCTGCGAATAAAAACACGAACATCAGATCATCTCAAGGATCTCTTCAATGAGACTCTTGCTCCTGCTTCTCCAGAGAAAGTGAATCTGATAACCTGAAGTTAACCAGAAACACCGCTGCTGTTATTTGAAACACAATAAACGATAACTGACATAGAATAAAATATTGCAGATCACTTAAACTTATTCCATTTCAGCTATTTGGCAGCATTTCATTCTTAATTTGAAGTACTAAAATAACTAAAGCTAAATAAACCAAAACAAATAATAAATAAAAATGTATAAATACAATATAGATCTATTAAAATAAAAGAACTAATAAAAATGACAAACACACAACATTACTAAAACTTTAACTAACATTTAAGTGAAAACAAAAACATTCAAAATAGTTACAAAAACGTTTTAAAACATAAATAATTGATACTAAAATAACACTCAAACTGTGCTGAGATGTACCAAGATACTTAAAGTCTGAGTCTCAATATGAACTTAAATAAAAAATGAACTTAAATATTTCTCACTGCATCTCAATATTTCTCCTAAAACTAAAACAGATATATATAGAGATATATTATACATGACTATTCATTTCTGTCACATTATTCTATTATTTATTTTACTTTTTAATTTTAATCTAATCTATTAATTCATATATTTATTAATTATTATTACTATTCATTTGTTTGTTTATTTATTAACTTAATGCCATTTATTATTAGATTAATAATTATTTATTTAGATTTACAGTTTGTTTAGAATCATTCAGATTTTATTCTTTATGTTTTGTAAATAATTATTATTATAGAATAATTATTAAATAATTCATTTATTGTAATCTTATTTTTATTATTTATTTATTTCTAAAAAATGTTTACACTGTTTTTCTCCAAACTTTTCCATGGACCCCCTAGCACTCACTTGCAGATCTAAATAATCTATTTCACACTGAAATAAAACATAAATATATGTACAATATTTGTTATTTAGAGGTGATACATGATCCGGACCGATTTGTGAGAGGTTTCCTGATTCTGATTTGTGACACTGGAGCACAAAACCAGCCATAAGGGTCCATTTTTCAATCCTTTAAAAACATATATGACATATATGAAAGCTGAATAAATTATCTTTCCATTGATTTATGGTTTGTTATGATAGGACAATATTTGTCTGAGATACAACTATTAGAAAATCTGGAATCTGAGGGAGCAAAAAAATCTAAATATTGAGAAAATCTCCTTTAAAGTTGTTCAAATGAAGTTCTTAGCAATGCATATTACTAATCAAAAATTAAGTTTTGATATATTTATGGTAGGAAATGTACTAAATATCTTCATGGAACATGATCTTAATATCCTAATGATTTTTGGCATTAAAATTTTTGTTAGAATTTTGATCCATACAATGTATTGTTGGCTATTGCTACAGATATACCCCAGCGATTTAAGACTGCTTTTGTGCTGCAGCATCACATTTAAGTCTGTTGCTCAAAATTGTCTTTATATTGCTCTTTTCCAGATGATTGAAGTTCATATTGAACAAATCCGAGCACATTTGGGGGCACTGCTGAGATCTCTTTCGATGCAAAAGTGAAAAAAATTTTTATCGGAGGAGAAACAGAAGCTCCCCAGAAACAACAGAGACGTTAAAGCGCTTGTGTTGATGTGTTTTCCTCTCACGGAGTGTGTTTGTGTCGACGTGTGTGTGTGTGTGTCGGATCTCGAGTGGCTCCCGTGGAGCTGCTCCATGTAAAAGTGTCTAAATGCAAGGCAGATGTGTGCGGCGGCCCGGCCGAGGTGCAAGAATTTATCTCAGGCCAGAGCGCGCCTATGATCTCAGATTTATTGCATTTTCCAGATTCATCCCTTTTTTTTTTTTTTTACTGTGATGGGGGACCTTTCCCACTCCTAGATTTAAGAGGGGGAAGTCGCCCAAAACTGTTCAAAGGCGAGTGTTGGGGGTCTCCGGTGGGGGCGAGTGTGAACAGCGCTCTGTGTGTGTGTGTGTGTGTGTGTGACCAGTGGCGTTGGTCTCAGCAGGGGTGGACTGGCGCCTGCGGTCTCCCTCTGCTGTTTGTGTGTGTCGAGCGCGATGTGTGAATTTTCTCCTCAGCTCCGTCTGTAAACATGAAACCAGTAGTGGCTAACTAGAAAGTTATGGGACCTGCACGCTGAGCGGGACAATAAATCCAGCCTTTAAAAGCGACTCGCTGCTCTCAGCGGCCGCCGACCTCAGATTCGGCTTCATTATGAAGCAACACGTCGCACCGATAAAAACCACACATATAATGACATTAAACACGGTGATCGACGCGCTTTCTCACGGTCAGTCTGATAATAGCTGAGAATCAGATGATTTAATGATCACAGACAGCTCCAGAATAATAACTCCACACCAGATCCAATCAAACACTAGGGAAGAACGATAAAAATATCTAGATATTATGAAATAAAAAATTATAGCTTATTTAGGGGGCCACAAGGGAGGGTCCATGGAAAAGTCTGGGAAAAACAGTGTAAAAAATGTAGAAATAAATAATAATAATATTAATAATAAAAGTTTAAGATAAATTATTACTTACTAAATAATTATTTAAAAATAATTAGTGAATAACAAAAATATATAAATGAGTACGTAAACAAATAAATAAATATATATTATTAATCTATTAATAATTTAGATTAAATATATAATAATATTAAAATAAATAAATTTGTAAATAATTAAACATTTATACAAATAAATAATTAGGATTAAAATAAGATAAATTATTATGAATGATTAGTTATTAAATAATTATTGAATAAGAATAAATAAGTAAATATAAAATAAATAATTATTATTAATCTAATAGATAAATAATATAAATAAAAAAATTAAATGATAAGATTAAAATAAGTTTAAAATAAAAAGTTAATAAATAAATATGACATGTACAATAGAGTAGAACAGAATAATGCAACTTGATTAAAACAATTTTCCAAATAATAGAAATTTGTAATATAAATGTTTCATCAGTTGGGTCGTTATACAAGGGATTTATGCAATACATTTTATGATGGTGTCCTTTCCATGAGGATGATTATATTCGTGGGTCTGTGGTATTTAAAGGATTGAAAAGCCCTGTTCTTAAAAGACAAAATATAAAGTGCAGCATTGTCTTTAATATATGCTGATTTAAAGTAATCGGTAATAAACGGTAGCATTAAGGAAATGAGCATCTAGTGAATAATAAAAAGTGCAGACACGTTACAGTAATATTAATGTGCTTAATTGACATGCAAATGTGTAAAAGTCCTAATGGTCTGAAGGACACGCTTAATTTTCATGGAAAATATAATAATATATGTAATTCTTTCTTTTGATTTTGGAGTGAAATATGAGATGTTTTCATGAGATTGTTATAAAACAGAAGGTGAACAGAGAATGAATGAATGATCAGTGTTGGGGAAAGTTACTTTTAAAAGTAATGCATTACAATATTGCGTTACTCCCTAAACAAGTAACTAATTATGTTACTTAGTTACTTTTTATGGAAAGTAATGTGTTACGTTACTTTTGAGTCACTTTTTAAATCTGGGCAGGGCTTGCTTGTTTGTTTTTAATATAAAAAAAGTTCTTCTTTTACAAATATAAAGCCCTTTCACACCAAAAGTGAAATGAATGTAGTCTAGAACTACAGTAAGATCATGTAGATATTTAGTCTAGAACTACAGTAAGATCATGTTGATATTTAGTCTAGAACTACAGTAAGATCATGTTGATATATTTAGTCTAGATCTACAGTAAGATCATGTTGATATTTAGTCTAGAACTACAGTAAGATCATGTTGATATTTAGTCTGGAACTACAGTAAGATCATGTTGATATTTAGTCTAGAACTACAGTAAGATCCTGTAGATATTTAGTCTAGAACTACAGTAAGATCATGTAGATATTTAGTCTGGAACTACAGTAAGATCATGTTGATATTTAGTCTAGAACTACAGTAAGATCATGTTGATATTTAGTCTAGAACTACAGTAAGATCATGTTGATATTTAGTCTGGAACTACAGTAAGATCATGTTGATATTTAGTCTAGAACTACAGTAAGATCCTGTAGATATTTAGTCTAGAACTACAGTAAGATCATGTAGATATTTAGTCTGGAACTACAGTAAGATCATGTTGATATTTAGTCTAGAACTACAGTAAGATCATGTTGATATTTAGTCTAGAACTACAGTAAGATCATGTTGATATTTAGTCTAGATCTACAGTAAGATCCTGTAGATATTTAGTCTAGAACTACAGTAAGATCATGTTGATATTTAGTCTAGAACTACAGTAAGATCATGTTGATATTTAGTCTAGATCTACAGTAAGATCCTGTAGATATTTAGTCTAGAACTACAGTAAGATCATGTAGATATTTAGTCTAGAACTACAGTAAGATCATGTAGATATTTAGTCTAGAACTACAGTAAGATCATGTTGATATTTAGTCTAGATCTACAGTAAGATCATGTAGATATTTAGTCTAGAACTACAGTAAGATCATGTTGATATTTAGTCTAGAACTACTGTAAGATCATGTAGATATTTAGTCTAGAACTACTGTAAGATCATGTAGATATTTAGTCTAGATCTACAGTAAGATCATGTAGATATTTAGTCTAGATCTACAGTAAGATCCTGTAGATATTTAGTCTAGAACTACAGTAAGATCATGTTGATATTTAGTCTAGATCTACAGTAAGATCATGTAGATATTTAGTCTAGAACTACAGTAAGATCATGTAGATATTTAGTCTAGATCTACAGTAAGATCATGTAGATATTTAGTCTAGAACTACAGTAAGATCATGTTGATATTTAGTCTAGAACTACTGTAAGATCATGTAGATATTTAGTCTAGAACTACTGTAAGATCATGTAGATATTTAGTCTAGATCTACAGTAAGATCATGTAGATATTTAGTCTAGATCTACAGTAAGATCCTGTAGATATTTAGTCTAGAACTACAGTAAGATCATGTTGATATTTAGTCTAGATCTACAGTAAGATCATGTAGATATTTAGTCTAGAACTACAGTAAGATCATGTTGATATTTAGTCTAGATCTACAGTAAGATCATGTAGATATTTAGTCTAGATCTACAGTAAGATCATGTAGATATTTAGTCTAGATCTACAGTAAGATCATGTAGATATTTAGTCTAGAACTACAGTAAGATCCTGTAGATATTTAGTCTAGAACTACAGTAAGATCATGTAGATATTTAGTCTAGAACTACAGTAAGATCATGTTGATATTTAGTCTAGATCTACAGTAAGATCATGTAGATATTTAGTCTAGATCTACAGTAAGATCATGTAGATATTTAGTCTAGATCTACAGTAAGATCATGTAGATATTTAGTCTAGAACTACAGTAAGATCATGTAGATATTTAGTCTAGAACTACAGTAAGATCATGTAGATATTTAGTCTAGATCTACAGTAAGATCATGTAGATATTTAGTCTAGATCTACAGTAAGATCCTGTAGATATTTAGTCTAGAACTACAGTAAGATCATGTTGATATTTAGTCTAGATCTACAGTAAGATCATGTAGATATTTAGTCTAGAACTACAGTAAGATCATGTTGATATTTAGTCTAGATCTACAGTAAGATCATGTAGATATTTAGTCTAGATCTACAGTAAGATCATGTAGATATTTAGTCTAGATCTACAGTAAGATCATGTAGATATTTAGTCTAGAACTACAGTAAGATCATGTAGATATTTAGTCTAGAACTACAGTAAGATCATGTTGATATTTAGTCTAGAACTACAGTAAGATCATGTTGATATTTAGTCTAGATCTACAGTAAGATCATGTAGATATTTAGTCTAGATCTACAGTAAGATCATGTAGATATTTAGTCTAGATCTACAGTAAGATCCTGTTCACACACAACGCTCTGCACTTTTCTCTCAACACCAGAGCTGTCACTCAATACATCACAAACACAGGAACTGGAGATACTGATTTGAAAAAGTAACTCAGATATTTCCTTCTAAATTAAAAAGTAATGCATTACTTTACTAGTTACTTAAAATGATAATAATCTGATTACGTAACTCACATTACTTGTAATGCATTACCCCCAACACTGTGAACAAATGAATGAATGATGCACAAGTAGCTTCACTTTGATCAGTTGAGTGATTTCTCCTACTGATGAAGCAGATGACCAGAAAACCAGTTCACCCAGGTCTGGTCTTATAGTCCGATCTCTATCGAGTCCTGCTGGTCAGCCCACTCAGATGCTTTATTTCTCTAACAGGTGAAGGTGATGTCTTTGAGACTCACCGGTGCTGACGAAGGTCTCCATCTTGTCCTTGAAGGGTTGTAGATGTTCCTCAGAGGGGTTTTCACACACCTGCTCAACCTCCTTCACACACGCTGCAGGACAAACACATGAAGAATCAGAAATACTGACCGATTATTTACTGAACACGGCCTACGGAAACAATACACATCCCATCTGATATCATTCACATCCAGTTATCATCACTGTCTCAGCAATGGATGTGAATGAATAAAACATCACAATAATCCACAGCACTCCAGTCCATCAGTTAACATCTGGAGTAGACAGAAGCTGAAACAAATCCAGCATAAGATGTTTTTAACTCAAATATGATCTATAATAACTCTTCCTCCAGTGAAAAAGTGTTCTGGTGTGAATCAGGAGAGAAATCTGCACAGATCAAGCAGCGTTTACAAGACAAAACAGCTCTAAACTTTAAAGCTTTTGTCTTCTCCAGATGTTAACTGATGGACTGGAGTGGTGTGGATTATTGTGATGTTTTTATCAGCTGTTTGGACTCTCATTCTGACGGCACCCATTCACTGCAGAGCATCCATTGCTGAGACACTGATGCAGAGACACATTTCTACAAACCTGATGAAGAAACACACTCATCCTGATCTTGAGTGTGAACATATTTACAGCACATTTTAATTTTTGGGTGAACTTTTCCTTTAATGCAAGGTGTCTTGTTTTAATTCAACTTAGTATAAAATATCTGATCAAAATGACTCGAAATAGAGCAGCTGATGTCACATACAGTTCATTTATTTATATCTGACACAGAGTTGTTAAGCATACACAACATTCCCGTAAAGCACCGCATACTAACTACATACTGCAGGAACGGTGTGATATTAGGAACTGATGGGCTGCTGAATGAAGCAGTAAAGCGGTGAATTAATGAGTTCTGCGTATCACGTTACTAGCACATCCATAAACGAGTTCAACAAGAAACATGAGGAAGAGGTGTGTGATTCTCATCTCAAACAGATGAGCATCAAAGACGCTTTTGGAGCCAATTCAACGGAACCAGAGCAAGAATGCTTTTGATTTCTGGACCGGCTCATCTGGTGTCAAACATGAGACTCGTTTATGAGTTTCCTAATGATTTGAGAGTCTGCAGCTCATTATGATGACGGTGAGTTTGATATCTCTCTGATACGACAATCATCATCATCTAAGTGCATGTTTTGCATCTTTGAGCCAATCAGCTGAGCTGTAAATGTCATGTGACGACACGACTGAGATGTAAGAGCATCATCTCAGCTCAGCTCTGTCTCAGAAGCAGCACAGATGTGGATGGAGTTTGACCCGCTGCTTGGATGGAGTTTGACCCGCTGCTCGTTTGTGTTGTTTGTGCTTCACAGAGTCTTTGTTGTGCTGCCAAACAACTGTGTTCACACAAACTCACAGAAATCACTCGGCAGCTCCGTTCTCTGCCCTCCAAACATGTCCATGCAGCATCTGTGTATGGATATGTTTAGCATTAATGAATCTAGTAAATACCTGCATGTGTTTATCAGTGCTGTAATATGGATTTTTATAAAGCTTTGTTTTTATATAAACCTCAATTGATTTGTTCTCAGGAATAACAAGCTGAAAGTTAATCTATGATTTATCTTTACATCATATCTTTCCTTAACTCTAGGACCAAAATAAATAATAATAATTACCTGTATTTAAAAAAAATAATTGTATAGGTTAAATTAAATCAGTTTTTTAATTATTATTTTTTTAAATAGTTTTTTCATTACAAATCAAATTAAACAATTCCTCAACCCTCACCAAAAAATCGCTGGGATTGCATTTGTGCCGATTATTAATTTTCATAAGATGACTGAAAATAAATATACATAGGCATATATAAAATCTATATATAATCTATATATAAAATCTATTTTCTAAATGCATTAATCAATCTTACTGTGAACAATTAAACTGTACATTTGTCAGGGTTATTTTAGAATCACTGATATATTATTATATTTTTTGGTTAATATTTTAAATTAGATTTAATTTTATATATATTTTCAGTTTTAACTTCAGTTAAAGTTTTAGAAATGTTGTTGTATTTTTGTAATTATTAAAATTATATATTTTTTTTTGTTGTTTTTACTCTAGTTTATGTTTTAGTGGGTTTTGTTGAATTTTTGTAGTTTTTATTTTTTGTTAAAAACTTTTTATTATTTTTGTAGTTTTTAAAATTAAAATAAAAAAATATTGATTTGCATATATCGGTGTCATTTTATATGATTGATAATTTATTTTTGTTAATATCTTGATTTAGATTTAATTTTCATATTTTCTGTTTTCACTTTAATATTAAAGTTTTAGCAATTTTGCTGTCAATTTAATATGCCTATATAGTTTTAATTTTTTTATGTATTAGTTATAGCTTGTCTAGTTTTAGCTATTTTAGTACTTCAAGCTAAATTAAACTGAACTAGCTGAAATAATATATTACTGTCAGTTAATGTTAATTTTCTTTTTAATTAACAAAAATGTTAATCCTCTTAAACTCCACCCCTTTCTTATAAGAATGCTTTCAAATCCACCTCCATCTAATCAGCATCTGATGCACAGAATCAAGTGTTTAAGTTCAAGACTTCATGAAAACAAGTTATTTTTCATATTAATATTAACTAATGGCTACTTAAAGGAGAGACAAGGGGAACCAAATGATGGAAATGATGACATCAGGTTATGATGTAATGCTTTAAAAACAAAACAAAAAAAACAATCAATAAATAATAATACACTGAAAATAAACAGAGCATCTACAGTGGGATCACAGCATCATTCATGACATACCTAGTCTTCCATCATTTTAAACAACTAACTTGTAAAACCACGAGAGCTGATTTATCTCGACGGCTAACAGCGGGGATTTATACGGCTCTGACAGAGCTCTGAGGTTGTATATAATTGTGGATTATCTACTGAAATTCTTCGGCTTTGCTCCGATGGAAATGATCCACTGCATGCTATATAAATAACTCCGGGCTGGCTCGCCAGACAAATGTCTTGTCTCCTGAAAGACTTTCCAAAACATGACGTCTAAAGCCCTGTGAGACGGAGTTTGTATGTGTGTACAAGCATGGTTTTGGTTAATTCGCTCTTTCATCATTGGCAGCAGTGGAGGATGCGAGGAATGCCTCTATTGTCTCCACTCGAGGCATATGGGCTCCATTGATGCGACACTTACGCCCTTATTAAAGGTTATGTAAATGTTAGGACAAAACATCCTCCGAATAATGTTTATGAAACGTTCTTACAAAATTATTCATATCTGACATATGTTCTTGTAATGTTGAGAGGAAACATTCTGTTCTCAAAACATGTCATTAATGTTTGTTCAATGTTTTTGTAATGTTAGCAGAAAAACATTTGATTATAATGTTCATGGAGCATCTAATCATGATGTTTGTTTTTGATAAATGTTAAGAGAAAATTAGCAATATTCTTAGAATATTAAACATAACCGATAAACTAAATCTTGGGGAGGAGGGGGGGTGTGTTTTGATTATTATTCTTAAAAAATCATTTATGATCAGCTAACAGGGAACGTTCTCAGAACATTTTCAAAATAATAGAATGGAATGTTCCTCTAATGTTTACATAACGAAGAAAAAAACGTTCTTTAAATACAAAAATAGGTGTTTTAAATGAACATTGAACATTGTAACATTCTCATTATGTTTTCAAAATGATTAAATGGAATTTTCCTCTAACATTCACATAAGACAAAATGTTAACCATTTAGGCGCCAAGTTTATTTGGCAAAAATGCTGGATTTTGACATCAAGATTTCAAAAGCTTATGGCTTGAAATGGCTTAAAGATAGAGATCTACAGTAAATTAGAAAAATGTTGGGCATGACCGAAAGATTATGTGGGGTGTAAATATACTAATCTAATTTGCATATTATGACATCATCAGGGGGTGGCCCTCTTGAATTTCGTAATATTCAGGAAATAGTAGATATTTCAGCTTATTTGCAGGGTTTTTTTTTGTCTTTTTATCCTCATTCCAAATGATCAGAAAAGAGGAAACCAACAATAAAACAGGAGAAAGTAATAAATTATTACTATATTACTGTGCCATAGTAAAATACATGTGCCTATTTTTTGATCAGTTGACCAACTATCTGCCCAATCAGGTATCTAGGTGACAGTTTATAGTTCTCATTGTATGGCACAGCGCACAGACATACCCCACACTGACTGCTGTACTTTGTCAAAGTCTCTTTAAGACAAGTCCTGTCACTCAGCGGCCATCTTTGAAACGCCTCTTCGGCATCCAAGTGCAGCTCATATCTATTTGAATAGGGAAACATAAAATTCTCCAAAATTGTTCAATAAGCTTATGATTAAATTTCCTATTTGAAATCACCAATGAAATCGGATAACAACTGTCATAAATGTTGTTTCTTTTGCTCAAATAGCTTTATAAAAAGCTTATGCGGCGGCACCATTGCGTGGAAAAGATGTACCGGGAGAAGCGCGATCATTAGACGGCCGATCGTCATTTCCAAAAGGCAAATATTCCCCTTCAGAGTCAGAATCGGCGAATAACATTTGCAATACATCCTCACAAACAACTTTTTATTAGCCATTTGGCGATTTTCTCTCACAAATCTCAAGAGATCTCTACAATTTACTCACACGTTATGAACTGAATTGCTTCCGCATCAATGACACAATAGCTCATTTGCTCTGCTATTTCCTCAAACAATTTTGGTCTAGAATCGAAGTACTACATGTCTGCCATCTAGTGGTGGGGAATACAAATGAGATATTACACCATATTAGGAACTGCAGTCTATTTCATGAAGTATGACGTCTTGTCGCAATTTTGCGACTTTGGCGCTTAGAGGGTTAATACATTTTTAAAAACTGGATGTTTTGAAAGTAGGGATGCACGATATTATCGGACTGATATCGGAAATGGCCGATAATGGCTTTAAATGTAAATATCGGCATTGTTCCGATATGAAAAATGATGCCGATATGTCTTGCCGATAAGAGGAATGAGTTAACTCACATGTGCTCAGGGTGTGCAAGTCATAAGAACATGTCAGCAGTGTGGCTCATTCTTGAAGCAAAGTTTTGTCTGAATGATGATTAGATTCACTCTTTTGGATCGCTGCATTTAAACTGAGAATACAGTACAGAACGACGCATTCGGTGTGTGATAGAGTAAACAGTAATAGCACGTGCAGCGGCAGCAGTGACAGCCTCCCCCGGGTCCTAATGCCTGTTCGGTAAGGAGTTTTAATCTGTAGGGGGCGCTGTTGGCCTACTTCTAATTAAATTAAAAGTAAAATAGCCTACACAAGTACCATTTAGACTGTGTTTCTGATTAAATAAAGCAGTAATTGATGTTATAAACTAATGAGTATGTTTTGATTTAAAGGTCAAAAGCTATAGCTTGCATGAAAAAAAAAATCACAAACATGACATTTGTAAATTAAATAATTTTATATATACTGATTTATTCATTAATGTGTCATATGTTTTATGTTTAAAACAAATCATAAGCTCTAAAAGATTTTCAGCATTTTTACAACTCTTTTGCTTTAGACCATTTACAAATGTTAAATCTTATAAATAAAATAAAATGTTAGGGTTAACACTGCATCTTTCTGGGGAAAAAATGCAGCGATTGATATATAGTTTATTTATAGTTATTTTCAAAGCTTCAGTGTACTGTCAAAAAACCTTCGTTATGGTTTATTTAATTCTAACAAATAAGTTCTTATTAAAAACTAACCAAAATTTTAAAATATTTTGCTTATAATTTCTGCACAGGAGAGACTTGGTGTTGTTTCCAAACAAAAAGGAAATATATCGGTATCAGTATCGGCCAAAATGATTTGAAAAATATCGGCATATCGGATATCAGCAAAAATCCAATATCGTGCATCCCTATTTGAAAGTTTAAAAAACATTCAGAAAGATATGTTTTGATAATGGTTTCAAAATTATAGAATGGAATGTTCCTCTAATGTTGACATAAGCCCCCCAAAAATTCTTTAAACATTAAAAAAGGATGTTTTAAATGTTGAGAGAACATTCAAATGTAACGTTCTCATAATGTTTTCAAAATGATAGAATGGAATATTCCTCTTAACGTTTGCATAATCAAGTAACAACATTCTTTAGGTACAAAAAAATGGGTGTTCTAAACATTTGTGAGAATATTCAAATGTAATGCTCTCATGTTTTCAATGGAATGTTCCTCTAACGTTCACATATCCAAGAAGAAATGTTCTTAATACATTAAAAAACTAGACATTTTTAACATAAAAAAAAGAAATAAAAAAATTAGAAAATATTTCAGTCGGAAATAATGTTTTCATACCAATTTCAAAACGATCGAATGGAATGTTCCTCTAACGTTTGCATAACCAAAAAAACAACATTCTTTAAACATAGAAAAAACAGGTGTTTTAATGTTGAGAGAACATTCAAATGTTACATTCTCATACATTTTTTAAATATCCAATAAAATGGAAAATAAACAATAAAATGGAATGTTTGTCGAACATTCACATAACTACGAGAAACGTTCCAATACATTAAAAAGGGGAAATTTTGATTAAACATTACCAAGAAGAAACGTTCTTTAAATGTAAAAAACAGGTGTTTAAATGTTGAGAGAACATTCAAATGTAATGTTTTTATAATGTTTTCAAAACAATAGAATGGAATGTTACTCTAACGTTGACAAAACCAAGAAACAACATTCGTTAAACATAAGAATCAGAATCAGAATGAGCTTTTATTGCCAAGTATGCTTGCGCATACAAGGAATTTGTTTTAGTGTCATAAGCTTCCAGTTCACAGAGACAACAAGACACACAGACAATAAAAATAAGATGAGAATAAAAAAACACACATGTAAATATAAATAAACAAATAATTGAAAAAGAAAAAAAATTGAAACAGAAATGATTGTATATACAGTTGTGCAATAGATGATAGAATGGAATAGAATAGAAGGAGATACTGAGATGTACAAGAATGGAGGTGGTAGCAAATAAATATAAGGTTATTGCACATTGTTATTGCATAATGGGGGGGGGGGGGCATTTAACTGTTCAGAAGTTGGATCGCCTGGGGGAAGAAACTGTTCTTGTGCCTGGCTGTCCTGGTAATTGTGGCTCTGTAGCGCCGGCCAGATGACAAAAGTTCAAAAAGGGGATGACTTGAATGTGAGGGATCCAGAGTGATTTTCTGAGCTCTTTTCCTCACTCTGGATGTATACAGTTCTTGGAGGGTGGGCAGGGGAGCACCAATAATCCGTTCAGCAGTCCAAACCGTCCTCTGTAGTCTTCTGATACCTGATTTTGTAGCTGAGCCAAACCAGACAGTTATTGATGTGCACAGAACAGACTCGATGACGGCTGAATAGAACTGTTTCAACAGCTCCTGTGGCAGGTTAAACTTCCTGAGCTGGCGAAGGAAGTACAATCTTTGTTGGGCTTTTTTTTTTTTTTTTTTTTACAATGGAGTTGATGTGAGTGTCCCAATTCAGGTTTTGAGAGATGATGGATCCCAGGAACTTGAATGTCTCCACTGCAGTCACAGTGCTGTCTGTGATGGTGAGTGGGGAGAGTGCAGGGGGGTTTCTCCTGAAGTCCACTATCAACTCCACTGTTTTGAGAGTGATGAGCTCCAGGTTGTTTAGATTTTACCAGAGAGCCAGCTCTTTAACCTCCTGTCTGTAGGCAGACTCGTCACCGTCCTGGATGAGGCCGATGAGTGTGGTGTCATCTGCAAACTTCAGAAGCTTGACAGAGGGGTCTTTAGAGGTGCAGTCGTTGGTGTACAGAGAGAAGAGCAGTGGGGAGAGAACACATCCCCGAGGGGCACCAGTGTTGGTGGAGCGGCTGTTTGACATGAATTTCCCCAGTCTTACTAGTTGCTGCCTATCTGTCAGAAAGCTAGTGATCCACTGAGAGATAGAGCTAGGAGCAGAGAGCTGGGTTAGTTTGGTCTAGAGGAGTGTAGGGATGATGGTGTTGAAGTCCGAACTAATGTCCACAAACAGGATCCTCACATAAGTCCCTGATTTGTCCAGGTGTTGCAGGATGTAATGCAGTCCCATGCTGACTGCATCATCCATGGACCTGTTTGCTCGGTAGGCAAACTGCAGGGGGTCCAGTAAGGGTTCAGTGATGTCCTTCAGATAAGCCAGAACTAGTTTTTCAAATGACTTCATGACCACAGATGTTAGAGCCCCGGGTCTGTAGTCATTAAGTCCTGTTATCTTGGGTTTCTTTGGAACAGGGATGATGGTGGAGCGTTTGAAGCAGGAAGGGACATCACACAACTCCATTGATCTATTGAAGATGTGTGTGAAGATAGGGGCCAGCTGGTCAGCACAGGTTTTCAAGCAGGCTGGTGTTACACCGTTTGGGCCTGGTGCCTTCCTTCTCTTGTTCCTCCTGAAGACCTGACGCACGTCTTCTTCACTGATCTGAAGTACAGGAGTGGGGGAGTGGGGGGTTGCAGGAGGTGTTAACGGTTGTGTAGAGAGATAGTCAGGATGGGTGTGGGGGGTTTCAAATCTACAATAAAACTCATTCAGGTCTTCAGCAAGTTGTTGATTCACCTCAGTGCTGGGGGATGGTGTCCTGTACTTTGTGATGGCTTTCAGGCCTTTCCACACTGAAGCGGAGTCATTGGAATTGAACTGATCTTCCAGGTTTTTAGCGTAGGTCCTTTTAGCCACTCTAATCTCCTTATTCAGTGTGTTCCTGGCCTGATTGTACAAGACTCTGTCCCCATTTCTGTAGGTGTCCTCTTTGGCCTGATGAAGGTGTCTGAGTTTTGCTGTAAACCATGCCTTATCATTGTGGAATGTTACATAAGTCCTGGTGGGAATGCATATCAAGTTCAAGTTCAAGTTCAAGTTGTGGGGACATGCAGTGGAACGAAATGTCGTGCCTCGCAGGACCACGGTGCTACATAAATACAGACATTACAAACTAAAAAGGATAAAAAATACAACTATACGAATGCTTCACATAAATATTACCCTATACAAACTAAAAAATAGAAGATAAAAAATACAAACTATACGAATGCTTCACAAATACTGTACATGTGCAAAGAGAGACATTTGAGTTAGCAGCTGGTTGGGGAACAGTGCAGGATGATTTGTAGTGCATGAGCATGTAAACATACATATATTGCTGAGTTTTTTGTGAGATTGTGCACACGCAGCAGTGTGTGTAAGTGTAAGTGTCCATAGTGCACATAGTGTAAAGTGTAAGTGTCCATAGTGCACATAGTGTAGAGTGTGAGTGTCCATAGTGTAAAGTGTCCATAGTGTAAAGTGTCCATAGTGCACATAGAGGAGAGTGTCCATAGTGTAAAGAAAAATAAGAATAAAATAAATAAAAAAAAAAAAAATTAAAGTTCCATACAGTTTTTCTTTGGTGTGGTAAGGTTTGGGGTGGGGGGTGGTCCATGTTCAGGAGGTAGGGGTTTGCATGGGGTTTCAGAGGGGGGCGGGGTGGTTTGAGTTCAGGGCTCTCACAGCCTGAGGGAAAAAGCTGTTGAGCAGTCTGGCGGAGCGGGCTCTGATGCTCCGGTACCGTCTTCCTGATGGTAGGAGCTGGAAGAGACTGTGGGAGGGATGGGTGGAGTCCTTCACGATGCTGTTGGTTTTGCTGGAGCATCGTGTAAGGAAGATGTCCAGGATGGAGGGGAGAGGGGCACCGATGATCTTTGCAGCTGTGTTCACTGTCCGCTGGAGGGTCTTGCGGTCAGCAGCACTGCAGTTCCCGTACCAGACAGTGATGCAGCTGGTCAGCACACTCTCAATGGTGCCTCTGTAGAATGTGGTGAGGATGGGTGGAGGGAGACTTGCTCTTTTCAGCCGGCGGAGAAAGTGTAGGCGCTGTTGTGCCTTTTTGGAGAGTGACATGGTGTTGGTGGTCCAGGTGAGATCCTCTGTGATGTGCACCCCCAGGAATTTAGTGCTGCTGACTCTCTCCACAGTCGAGCTGTCGATGGTCAGTGGGGGGTGGTCAATGGAGTTTCTCCTGAAGTCCATCACAACCTCCTTTGTCTTCTCCACATTGAGGGACAGATTGTTTGTGCCACACCATTCGGCCAGCTGTGCCACTTCCTCTCTGTAGTGCGTTTCATCGTTGTTGCTGATGAGACCTACCACTGTTGTGTCATCAGCAAACTTGATGATGTGGTTGGAGCTGAACTTGGCAGTGCAGTCGTGGGTCAGCAGTGTGAAGAGCAGCGGGCTGAGCACACAGCCTTGTGGAGCACCTGTGCTCAGTGTTGTAGTGCTCGAGGTGTTGTTGCCGACACGGACTGACTGAGGTCTTCCAGTTAGAAAGTCCAGGATCCAGTTACAGAGGGAATTGTTAAGGCCCAGCAGGTTTATCTTATTTATGAGCTGTTGTGGGATTATTGTGTTGAATGCCGAGCTGAAGTCAATGAACAGCATTCTAACATAGGAGTCTTTATTTTCTAGGTGGGTAAGAGCCAGGTGGAGGGTGGAGGAAATTGCATCGTCCGTAGAGCGGTTTGGACGGTATGCAAACTGGAGCGGGTCGAGTGTGTTGGGGAGGCTGGTTTTGATGTTATGCATGACTAGCCTCTCAAAGCACGTCATCATGATTGGAGTCAGTGCTATGGGACGGTAGTCATTGAGACAGGACACAGGTGATTTCTTTGGTACCGGTATGATTGTTGTGGATTTGAAACACGTGGGGACGACTGCCTGACTCAGCGAGGTGTTGAAGATATCTGTTAGGACATCTGTCAGCTGTGCAGCACAGTCTCTCAGAACACGGCCAGGTATGTTGTCAGGACCCGCAGCCTTGCGTGGGTTAATCCTAGATAGGGTCTTCCTTACGTCGGCTGGAGACAGACAGAGCGCCCGGTCGTTGGGAGGTGTGGGCAGTTTTTGTGCAGGTGTGTCATTCTGCATTTCAAACCGTGAATAAAAGTGGTTGAGTGCATCGGGGAGGGATGTGTCCTCACCACAGGCCTGTGGCGGGGGCTTGTAGTCTGTGATGGTCTGAATGGCTTGCCACAGGCTCCGTGTGTCTCTGCTGTCTGTGAAGTGGTTGTTGATTTTTTGGGCATATGACCGTTTTGCTTTTTTGATGCCACAGGACAGATTGGCTCTTGCTGTTTTGAGGGCTGCTTTATCTCCTGATCTGAATGCTTCATCTCTGGTCTTTAGCAGCCCACGAACCTCTGCTGTCATCCATGGCTTCTGGTTTGCACGTGTGGTGATGGTCTTGGTGACTGTCACATCATCAGTGCACTTTTTGATGTAAGCAGTCACAGTTTCAGTGTACTCATTCAGGTCTGTGTGGTTGTTGTAGGTGGCTGCCTCTTTAAACATATTCCAGTCCGTGTCCTGGAAGCAGTCCTGCAGTGCTGAGGTGGCATTGTCTGGCCATACTGTGATCTGCTTTTCAACCGGTTTGGTGAGTTTGAGAAGTGGTCTATATGCTGGGATTAGCATAACAGTGATGTGGTCGGAGTACCCGAGGTGGGGGCGGGGTTCAGCCTTGTAAGCGTTCTTAACTGTTGTGTAAACAAAGTCCAGTGTGTTGTTTTCCCTTGTTGCAAAGTTCACATGTTGGTAGAACTTTGGCAAAACTGTCTTTAAGTTTGCGTGGTTGAAGTCACCGGCTATGATGAAAAAGGCGTCGGGGTTTTTTGTTTGTTGTTCACTGATGGCGCTATACAGTTCACGAAGCGCGTCCTTAGCGTTTGCACACGGGGGGATGTAAACCGCAACGATAACAATGGCCGTGAACTCCCGCGGCAGATAGAACGGTCGACACTTCACAACCATAAACTCCACCAGCGATGAACAGTGTTTTGATAGTATCGCAGCATTGTTACACCAGTCTTTGTTGATATAAACACACAAGCCACCTCCGCGTGTCTTACCAGACAGTGATGAATCTCTGTCCGCTCGGAAGTGGGATAGCCCGTGCAGTTGAATGGCGGAGTCCGGGATGTTGTCGTTTAGCCATGTTTCGGTGAAAACAAACACGCAACAGTCCCTTGCCTCATGCTGTGTAGATCGACCGAGTTGAATTAAGTCCAGTTTGTTTTCCAGAGAGCGGACGTTTGAGAGCATGAGTGTTGGAAGAGCCGGTCTTGAGGGGTTAGCTCTTAGCCTAGCTCGTATACCTCCGCGCTTACCGCGCTTCCGTCCTCTCTCACACCGCTTGCGACGCTGCCTTGTGCGGGTAGCGTCAGTAGGCGAGGCCGCGGTCTCGAGGTCCGGCTCCAGCAGTAAACAAAGGCCTCGTAGCTTCTCAGTAGCCGCCGGCGAGAGTTGGTGTACGTAAGCGTTGCTGATATCCAAAAGACTTTGGCGATCATAGATGAATTCTGGGGTGATTTCCTTAAGAGTTAGCGGTAAACTGACACTATTTGGAGACGAACAGACGGCATTAAACGACATAAAAGCACCGTCTTTGGGACCCGGAGCAGCCGCAGCGATCGATCGCGCCGCCATCTTCCTTCCAAAACTATATCCTTGCAGTAACTGATATATGAAGTTCCAGTCTCTGTGAGCTTGTCCAGATTGGTGGCAGCAGCTTCAAAAACACTCCAATCAGTGCAGTCGAAACAGGCTTGTAAAACCCGCTCTGTCTCGTTGGTCCATCTCTTTACAGTCCTTACTACAGGTTTAGCAGATTTAAGTTTGTGCCTGTAGGTTGGTATAAGATGAACCAGGCAGTGATCAGAGAGGCCCAAAGCTGCCCGTGGAGCAAAGTGATATGCATTCTTTATTGTGGTGTAACAATGGTCCAGTATAGTACTTTCTCTGGTGGGACACGTAAGATGCTGTCTGTATTTTGGCAGTTCACGTGAGAGATTTGCTTGGTTAAAAGTCCCCAAGAATGATTAAAACAGAGTCTGGGTGTTGTTGTTCTGTGTCTGTGATCTGATCAGCTAGTTTATGTAACTTGCGGTTGAATGTAAACACTCACGAGCATGAACGAGCAAATCTTCCGCGGCGAGTAGAAAGGCCTACAGTTGATGAAAAGCGTTTCTAGATCTGAACAGCACATCTTCTTTAACGTTAGATCTGTACACCACCTTTCATCGATGTAAAAGCACGTACCGTCGCTGCGCGATTTCCCCGTTGATTCCGCGTTGCGATCTGCTCTGATCAGCTGGAAGATAGGCAGATGTAACGCACTGTCTGGAATGGTGTTGTTCAGCCAGGTTTCCGTGAAACACAGGGCAGCAGAGTTAGAAAAATCCTCGTTTTTCTGGGAGAGCAGAAGGAGTTCATCCGTTTTGTTGGGGTAGAGAGCGGAGATTCGCCAGATGGATGCTAGGCAATGGCATTCGAAATCCACGCTGTATGAGCTTCATGAGCGTGTCGGCTCGCTTCCCCTGTCTGCGCGTCCTGAGTTTGATCAGCGCCGCCGCTGCGCTGACCACTATATCCAGCAAAACATCTGATTAATCAAAAACTGGTAGGAGATTTTGTGGCGTATTCTGCCGAATGATCAGCAGTTCCTCCCTGGCAAAACTGATCATGTTTGACAAACAAAAAACAGAAAAAACTAGCAAAAACATCAAAACAACTGGATAGCGAAGCACCATGGCTGCTGTGAGCGGCACCATCTTGAACCATAATTGTCAACCATAAATTATAAGAAATAGTAAGTTGAGAGAACATTTAAATGTAACATTCTAATAACATTTTATAAAATTACAAAATGGAATGTTCCTTTAACGTTCGCGTAACCAAGAACCAACATTCCTTAGATACAAAAAATGGGTGTTCTAAACATTTGAGATAATATTCAAAATGACGAAATGGAATGTTCGTGTAACATTCACATTACCAAGAAGAAACATTCTTTAAAAGTTAACAAACAGGTGTTTTAAATGTTAAGAGAACATTCAGATTTCCTCTAACGTTCCAAATACATTAAAAACTGGACATTTTGATTGTTAAAAAAAACGGTATTTTTGCACACAATGCTGGAGCTTCTAGATTATTGAATCCTCCAGACTCAAAGTACGATTTTCAGACATTCACAGACTGATGCTGCATTGTTGGGAACCCAGAAATGTGAGTAAATGAGACACAAACGTAGCCCAAACACATACAGATCCTTCCGTCTGTGAAGAGACATGACTGAGAGCGCTTCATCTGGAAACGCTCAGTAACGGCCAGTCCAGAGCTGTTATTCTTTGATAACCATTACTCATACGATGATGTTTGTCTCTTGTCATTAAAATGTAAGAAAAACAGCTGTGCTTTCCGTCTCTGAAGTTTTTTGGTCTCTTTTGTGTTTTCATTATTTTGCCCAAAGTTGCCTGGATATTCCCGTGTTCTCCATGCATGAAATGGTTAGTGGGGTTTTGTTTTCGGAATTGCGGTTGCGCTTCCCAGGGAAATTACACGCCCCACCAGTGGCTTAATCAGAAGAGAAGCGTCTGACCCGAGACAGCAGACAGAACATACGGGTTCATGTTCTTCTCCGGCTGTGATTAATGCAGAGACACACTGACACTTTAGTTTGTCTCCGCTATTAACCTCACTTCAGCTTTTAGACGCTTCTTTATCTCGAGTGTGTCTGCTTTATACAGAAATGAGAAAATATTGATTTAATGCTAGAATTGACTGCTGAATTATGATATACACTAAACTCTTAAAAATAAAGGTGCTTCGCAATGCCATAGAAGAACCTTTTTTTGTCTAAATGGTTCCATAAAGAACCTTTAACATCTGAAGAACATTTCTGTTTCACAAAAGCTTCTTTGTGGTGAAAGAAGGTTCTTCAGATTATAAAAAGCTAAGAAAGAGATGGTTCTTTGACTGAATGGTTCTTTGTGGAACCAAAAACGGTTCTTCTATGGCCTTGCTGTGAAGAACATTTTTAAGCACCGGTCATTTTTAAGAGTGTACCGGTCAAAAGTTTGGAATAATTAGGAATTTTTAATGTTTTTGATAGAAGTTTCTTCTGCTCAAGGTTGCATTTATTTGATTAAATATACAGTAAAAATGCTGATTTATTATTAAAATTTCGAAGAACTGTTTTCTATGTGAATATGTGTTAAACTGTAATGTATTTCTGTGATCTGCAGCTGTATTTTCAGCATCATTACTGCAGTCTTCAGTGTCACATGATCTTCAGAAATCATTCTAATATACTGATTTGGGATTAAGTTAGATTAAATAAATAAATAAATAATTTAATACTTTTATTCATCAAGGGCGCGTTAAATTGATCAAAAGTAACAGTAAAGACATTTATAATGTTGCAAAAGATTTCTGTTTCAAATAAATGCTGTTCTTTTGACATTTCTGTTCATCTGTGAATCCTGAAAAATAAAATGCATCCCAGTTTCCACAGAAATATTGTGCAGCACGACTGTGTTCAACATTGATAATAATCAGAAATGTTTGTTGAGCAGTAAATCAGTATATTATTATGATTTCTGAAGATCATGTGACACTGAAGACTGAAGTAATGATGCTGAAAATACAGCTGCAGATCACAGAAATAAATTACAGTTTAACATAGATTCACACAGAAAACAGTTCTTCTAAATTGTAATAATATTTCAGCATTTTTACTGTATATTTAATCAAATAAATGCAGTCTTGGTGAGCAGAAGAGACTTCTTTCAAAAACAGTGGTACAGTGAGGTGACTAAGAACATCAGTAGCATCGGGGTGAAGTGTAGGCATGAAACCCTTCTAACCTCACAAGAGTAAAGGAGCTGGAATACAGATCAGATTTCTGGTAAAAGTTGAAGAGAGCGGCGCAGAGGGCAGCGGGGCAGTCAGGCTGTCTCAGGGCGTCTCCGTCTCGCTCGGCTCTCAGGGTTCAGACGTGTAAGCGGCCCCTGAGACTGACCCCGTGTCGCGACCCCTCCGCCGGGCCGTGTCACACACCGCGGGTGTAAAATCAGCGAACACTAACCCTCAAACACACACGAGATGTCACCCACTGTCTCTGAGAAGGGCTCGGGTCCATCAGTTATTTCTCCTACACGCCAGTGTCTGGATTTAAATGAAGAGCAATTTGAAACGGTTCTTGATTCTTCTGAGAAAAATTAGACTCAAATGTGTCTCCTCTAG
This sequence comes from Barbus barbus, assembly GCF_936440315.1. Taxonomy (NCBI): domain Eukaryota; kingdom Metazoa; phylum Chordata; class Actinopteri; order Cypriniformes; family Cyprinidae; genus Barbus; species Barbus barbus. The sequence continues at coordinate 29,090,127 of NC_136758.1, forward strand.
AATTTAAAGAGATGTCTCAAATTGCCAATAAACTCAGAGATCTCGATATTAGGGCCCTATGAAATGTGTTTTATTTTTCTCATATTCTGCACTGAAAAAAAAAAAAAAAAAACTAAATTTTTTTAAGGTAAGTTGTTGCAAACAATTTATTTTAGCTACATTAAAAAAAAAAAAAAAAACATGTTGAGAGTTAGTCAACTAAATTTGTTTATTTGAATGTAGCTAAAATAAATTGATTGCAACCACTTACCTTAAAACAAATTAGTAAATTCAATTAATAATTTTTTCAGTGTGTTTCATTCTTTTTTTTTTCATTCATTTAAATTTTTCTAGAATCTATTTTAATGGTTTGATTCAACAATGACAATGTAATAATTCATTAATATTTTAAAGCCAGAGATCACAATATTAGGGCCCTTCCAAATCTCTTTTATTTTTTTCCCAAATTCTGTTTAAGTTTTTCCCAGATTCTGTGTTTTCAGTTTCCAATTTTAATGGTTCAATTCAATTTTATTAATAAAAAAGAATGAACAATCAACTGAATTCATACAACTTTTAAATAAGAATTTATTATATTTTTAATGTCAGTGATCTCAATATTAGGGCCCTATGAAATATTTAATTTTTCCCCATACTACTATATATATATTTCTTTTTTCTGGAATCAGTTTTAATGGCTTAATTTCAATCATTAAATAGGATGTATAATTAATTGAATTAAGTTAAAAACGTTTAACAATTTATTAATCAATTAAACATTTTAAGTTAGAGATCTCAATATTAGGGCCCTATGAAATCTGTTTTATTTTCTTTACCCCCCCCCCCCCCCCCCCCACACCCAAATTCACTTTTTAGTTTTATTTGTAATTAATTTTAATGGTTTAATTCAATTTAATCCTAAAACGTTAACAATTGAATAATGTATTAAAAATTTTTTTTAATGAAAAATAAAATAAAATATCTTTCAGATATTAAATTTTTCTGGATTCTGATTGTATGATTTACCACAACTTTATTACCAAAAACATTGTAAACTGAATGTATATTACTAACAATTTCATTCAATCTATTGTCAGTGTACTCAAATGAAATTTCTACAACTCATTAAATTTGTTTGTTAAACAAAGTGCTGCCCAAAAGAGTTTTTTAAATATATAATTTATATGAATAAACATCTGAGACATCTGAGAGCTTGAGAGCTTTCAAATTCATGGATGGTCTCCTGGATGATGTTACATCATGTAATTGAAATCCTTGCGATTTTTATTCCTGACAGTAAAGCGTTTGATTTTGCATATTCACAGATTGCCTCAGAAGTAAATCCATCATCCAGCATCAAAGGTCTCTACGCCTCACACATGTACCTCAGATGCACAGACCTCCAATCTCATCCAGAAACTCTCCTCTGCGCTCTCGCTTTAAACAGAAATGCCTGCAGGAATAATTAGGAACACTTGCAGCTCTTTATGATGGCACGGCATACATATTTATCCCTGTTTGCTGCCGTCGAAGGTGCGATCTGGAGCCAGCGCCCGAGGACTGGCGTTTAAGGCTTTTTGTTGTGGTGTGGATCAAATGCGAGGCCCTTATTCTATATTTATTGTCTTGCGTTTGCGTGCTAATAAATGAGTGACAGACAGCTCGAGGTGGGGCGGCAGTGGTTTTGTAGCCGGTTTGTATTTTTCCCTCGGGTCACTGAGGATCAGAGTTTTTAACAGCGATTCTCAAATGGAGGGGAATGAGGAGAGAGCATATCTAATTGCTTTCATATGCCATATTATTGGCTGATTTAAATAATTACAGACACCGGGGGCAGGGGGGGCGTGACCTTTGACCCCTGCGGTGGCCTGGAGCACAGCGGAGCACAGGCTACGGTAAAAACACCTTTTCCAGTGTAAAATGAAAAGAAATTGCTTTTAACTGCATGTTAATTCATATTGTTATGCTTTGTGGAGGAAACATTTATGATTATGATCAAAATCAGCTGAAAATGTTCACCTTCCCGATCCATTTGGACCAAAATAATCGTTATTTTATAAATATTTTTCAACATTTTGAATGAGAAATTGTATCTGAATATATCATTGTATGATATTTATAAGAACATATAATTTGAGAATTATCAGTATTAACCCCATTGGAACGAATGGATTTAATTAAATTCCCTTGTATTTATAACTCATAATTGCACAAAAGTTTATGAAACTTACAAATGTATTTCTAACAAAACATCAAAACAACATTGACTGTATTTGTTTAATGAATCGTTTGAACGAATGATTCAGTGACTCGTTTTGCGCCACATATTAACACTTAATCTAAACGGATTCAAAAGATTCACTGGGCCGAAGCTCATTTTACGGTCATTGTGTAAAACTCAAATTCTGATAAATAAAGCAGAAGTGTCTGGGTTTGTCTTGAGGTTTACTTCTGCAATGTGAGATGCTGCTGTTCTGTGCATCTTCAGCATTAAATAAGCACAACAGCACAGACAAACGGGTGAGATTCATACCTGTCAGCTCCTTCTTTAACTTGCGAAGGTCTTTTGCGAGATCTTCAAACTTGACCTGAGCAGCGTGGAAGAGATCCTGAGGTTCAGGCAGCGGGAAAACGCTCTTCTCTGTTCCTGCGTTCTGAAACGACAGCAACAACACAATAGCTATGCGTCCATCCACCTATTTTTATGTGCATTATGGGATATTGCATGAAAAGACGCTGGATGGAAACGCCAAGATGCACATCAGTTCTAAAAATGCACATTAAAAAACTTAACTAAGTAGGCAAAATGTCTTATCCGATAAGAAAACATAAACTAGGATGGAAACACTTTTACTGAATAAATTCTGTAATGCGTTCCCAAACAGCAGACTCCCGAAATCAGAGAACATGACTGCGTTTCGTCGCTCGGAAGCTCGTAATGTATCGCATACAAGAATTGTTATATACAGTTATATTCTCCTGCTGCAGAAAAGTTAATCATGGATGTATAATCAACTGAATTTACAATTTATTTAACAATTTAATAACAATTTATTAAAAGTTTAAAGCCATATTACGGCCCTATGAAAGATCTTTTATTTTTTTATTTTTTTACCAAATTCTGTTCAGTTTTCTCCCAGATTCTGTGTTTTCAGTTTTATTTTTTCTGGAATCCATTTTAATGATTGGATTCAATTTTAGTCATGAAAAAGGATTTATAATGAGTTGAATTACAGATTTTTCCCCTTAGATTTATTTTTTCTTTTCCCAAAATTCTGTTTTCCATTTTTATTTTGTTCTGAAATCAATTTTAATGGTTTAATTTTAATTGTTTAATGGTTTAATTTAATTGTAACAATCGAAAGGATGTACAATCAATTAAATTCATAAAACTTTAACAATTTAATAATTTATTACAATTTTTAAAAATAATACTGCCCCGTGAAACGTCTTTTATTGTTTTCAGAAATTCTGTTTGAATTTTTCTGGATTCTGTGTTTTGATTTAATATAAATGTATCACCAAAAATGGTGTTAATCAAATGTATATAACTAACAATTTAATTCATCCTAATGTCAATGCAATCAAATAAAATTTGAAAACTCCTTCAATTTTTTGTCAAACAAAGTGCTGCACAAAAGAGGCTTACTGTTAAAAAAAGATTAAAAATTAGTAAATCTGTGAGTGAAGATTTAGTTCTCTTCAACTCGCTGGATGGAAACGGCTTTATTCACAAATGTTTTATGCAATATTACAATTTTGCGCATAATTTTAATTCGTAACTTTGGATGGAAACATATCTAATCTGTCAGAAAGTAAGAGAAACTCTCTGCTTGTAACTCCGTCTTGTTTTCCAAAAGCAAATATCTAAACATTCTTAGATGAAGATACATTTACTTAAGATGCAAAACGAAGATATGAAGAGATATGAAGTTTTGTTTTATGAGAAACTGATCAAAATGAAGTGGGTTTTTGCTTAAAACAAGAACAAATATCCACTAGCGCGGTCAGAAAAGCAATCCTGAATGCAAAAAAATAATTTTAGTGAAAAAATCAAATCCAGGAGAGCCGTACCTCGTCCATGTTTCGCAGGTAGTACGACACCACATAATCCACCAGACATATCCGATTGTCCTGATGGGAAAGAAGGTCATTAGCAGAATCAAATCTTAAACAGAGTTCAGCTCAGCTACTAGAGCTTCAGAATAATGAACCAGTAATTATCTGTAGACATGACTCAGTGCAGGTTTATGGTTATGAGTTATTTTCATACCCTGCTCTTGACGTCTTTTAATTTAGGCAGAATCTCCAGTCCGAATCCGTCCGCCTGTCCTCGGGTCCGGTTTCCACCGTTCATGTAGTTCCCAAAGGCCAAGATGACGCCGATCACGTCCTTCACGCTGTCTTTCTCCAGAAAACCCTGGAAAGACACTCACATTCAGACTAGTGCTCACAGCTGAAACAGCCCTAGTGCTGAAACAGCCATCAAACAATATCATGCATCATTTGGTCTCAGATATCACGTAGATTTTCAGATCACTATAAATTAGGGCTGTCAGTTTAAAGCGTTAACTTTATTAAAATAACACGATTAAAATATTTGAACACAGTTAATGCCCCGCCCCCAGATCTGTACATCATCTTATATTTCATACAGTTGACTTAACAAATCTGATGCAGGGCAACAACCCCATGAATGCACTTATGCTCTAAAAATAAAAATGCTCCTGTATACGTTTTTGTCTCATATTTATATCATCATAATACTTCCTTATAGTACTTAAGTATTTTTACTTGAGTTGTTTCAGCCAACTTTTACTCCACTACATTTCCTAATTAAAATGTATACTTTTACTCCGATACATTTCCCCATAGCATATTCATTACTTATCCTACTAAAACATCGTCAAAGCAGGTTTCACAAATCAGTGGTTTTTAGACTCTTTGCTCATGTGCAAACAAGTGCGCGCACAACTGCGGATAATTTTCATTTTAAAAGTCGATAATTTTAAAGTCGAGGCTGGGGTGTGCGATATACAGTATATCTTCTGTTGTAATGATGTGTGATCTGACATCATGGAGTAGGCTCTATCACCAAATCACACACAGAGTGCACTTCATTTATTAATCTATTAAAACTCACAATTACAGGCCTTCTAAACTGTAGACAGCAAAAATGCTTCTGTATGCTTTTTATATTTATATAATTTAATATAGTTAACAATCTATATCACACAAAGAGGGTCGTTTTTCTGCAGGTATCAGCATGATAACACATTTAATGATCATTTTATACACGTTCAGTAAAGCAATAAGTGACTTACAATTTAGACACAATATTTCTTGTTTTTGCTTAATTTTTCCCAACGAAAATAGTTCCAAACAAAGATCCAAACAGCACTGTTTTGCATCTCTGAGCGATGGACGGTGTTTACTTACTGGATGAATCAGCTTTTTGAATGAATCGGTTGAATAAAGGATTCAGTGATTCACTCATTAACAGTTAAATGCTTTGTTTCTGAATGAATCAGCTGTTTGAATGAATCGGTTGAATAAATGATTCAGTGATTCACTCATTAACACAGTTAAATGCTTTGTTTCTGAATGAATCAGCTGTTTGAATGAATCGGTTGAATAAATGATTCAGTGATTCACTCATTAACAGTTAAATGCTTTGTTTCTGAATGAATCAGCTGTTTGAATGAATCGGTTGAATAAATGATTCAGTGATTCACTCATTAACAGTTAAATGCTTTGTTTCTGAATGAATCAGCTGTTTGAATGAATCGGTTGAATAAATGATTCAGTGATTCACTCATTAACAGTTAAATGCTTTGTTTCTGAATGAATCAGCTGTTTGAATGAATCGGTTGAATAAATGATTCAGTGATTCACTCTAAGTTAAATGCTTTGTTTCTGAATGAATCAGCCGTTTGAATGAATCGGTTGAATAAATGATTCAGTGATTCACTCATTAACACAGTTAAATGCTTTGTTTCTGAATGAATCAGCTGTTTGAATGAATCGGTTGAATAAATGATTCAGTGATTCACTCATTAACAGTTAAATGCTTTGTTTCTGAATGAATCAGCTGTTTGAATGAATCGGTTGAATAAATGATTCAGTGATTCACTCATTAACAGTTAAATGCTTTGTTTCTGAATGAATCAGCTGTTTGAATGAATCGGTTGAATAAATGATTCAGTGATTCACTCATTAACAGTTAAATGCTTTGTTTCTGAATGAATCAGCTGTTTGAATGAATCGGTTGAATAAATGATTCAGTGATTCGCTCATTAAGTTAAATGCTTTGTTTCTGAATGAATCAGCCGTTTGAATGAATCGGTTGAATAAATGATTCAGTGATTCACTCATTAACACGGTTAAATGCTTTGTTTCTGAATGAATCAGCCGTTTGAATGAATCGGTTGAATAAATGATTCAGTGATTCACTCATTAACACAGTTAAATGCTTTGTTTCTGAATGAATCAGCCGTTTGAATGAATCGGTTGAATAAATGATTCAGTGATTCACTCATTAACACAGTTAAATGCTTTGTTTCTGAATGAATCAGCCGTTTGAATGAATCGGTTGAATAAATGATTCAGTGATTCACTCATTAACACAGTTAAATGCTTTGTTTCTGAATGAATCAGCCGTTTGAATGAATCGGTTGAATAAATGATTCAGTGATTCACTCATTAACACAGTTAAATGCTTTGTTTCTGAATGAATCAGCCGTTTGAATGAATCGGTTGAATAAATGATTCAGTGATTCACTCATTAACACAGTTAAATGCTTTGTTTCTGAATGAATCAGCCGTTTGAATGAATCGGTTGAATCTCAATGACTCACTCATTAACAGTCACTTGCTGCCACCTACTGGCGGTTTTAATTTCACATTTCGACTATTTATTCATGTTTTAAATGATATTAAATACCAATATTTAATGTTATATGTTAAAAACAAAACATTAGGCCTATTTATGCATCTGTAACTGCAGTTTAAATGCATCCATGTCCCCTCTGAACTACATTAAACTGTGTTAATACATCTTAATGCTATTTCAGATGCAGATTCCAGAAATGTTTCCTTATGAAAGACACTAAGTACCGGATGAAGTGCTTCTTATTCTTACCCAAAAATACAACTCATGTTCACCCTCATGTTGTTTCAAACCTGAATGACATACTTTCTTTTGCACAACATAAAAGAGTGTATTTTGAATACTGTTGGTAACTAAGCTGATTTGGTCACTAGTGACTTTCATTGCATTAACAAAAAATGTTTCTTCAATTATCTTCTTTTATGTTCCATATTTTATGTTTAACATTTAACACAATAATAGCTTTAAATGATCTTTTGGGGGTATTTTTCACAGCCAAATTTAGTTTGTGATTAATTAGAATAAAATGTCGACTATAAATGGAAATTTTAAAATAATTTATTTTTATTTTTTTCTGATTTCATTACTTAAAAAAAAAAAAAAAAAGACATAATTTTTGGAAAGTCCAATGAAGTAATGAGTCAAAAAGACTGGTTCTGACTCATTTCTCACTCTGGAATTGGAAGGTAAAATCAAATATATGTATATACTAATACATACTAATTCATAAAGTCTTATGTAGTATGCCATTGCATCACATGACCTCATTTGGTTGCATAGTCTCTGATTTCATTATTTTGCATTTTTAATCCTGAAATTAAAAGAAAAGATTGAATTCTTTGGCGAGTTGATGAAATAATACATCAGTAAAATGTTTGATGTTGCTTTTGGTTGATTTGTCATTGGTTTGTCACTTGATTTAGTAAATGGAAAGTCGAATTAAGGGAAGTAGTATTCTGGTTGAACTGGTTGTATAATGCACATTTATGATATAATGTAGTATGTCATCCAGGTCGGTTCAAATACTGAGCACAATATGCATACTGCAGAAGTACGTTTTCAAGATGTTATTTAAGCATGTTTAATATTTGCGACTGATTCTAGCGATTGTATATGAGATGCGCTCACTGTCAAACATCCTTCATCGTTCATTTTGTAGTCATTTTGTCAAATATTTTTCTTGATTACACATCTTGTGATTTTTCTTTTATTACATAAGTTAACATGGCAAGTTAAATGGTTTTATACTTTTTTTTTCTTTTTCTGCAGTCGAGGAAAAAAAAAGGCAAAATGAAGAATGTCAGTGATTTCTCTCATTTTAAAGAATATTCTTCATAACAAATTTTCTTTTTTTGATAAATATTTTTGATAATGGCGGAATAAATGGCAGAAGACGGTAACTCGGTGAGAATAAATTATTAATTGTTGAATAAATTATGTTTTTATTGTTTTCTCGTATTCTCGTAGCTCTGTAAAATTACGGTTGAGCCACTGATGTCACATGGATTATTTGACCGTTTCTGGACCTGGGAACAGTTCAGTTGTGTTACTGTCTATGGAGGGTCAGAGAGCTCTCGGATTTCATCAGAAATATATTAATTTGTGTTCCGAAGATGAACGAAGGTCTTACAGGTTTGGAACGACACGAGGACGAGTATTTAATGACAGAATTTTAATTTTGGGGTGATAAAGTATACCAGTGTAGTACACTAAAAGCACAATTGCAGAGCATTTTATTAAGTACGTAAATACGAAAATGTATTTGTAGTATCCTTAGCATGAAATAAATGCATTACAAATACGCTGACGGTTAACAATAATAGAAGAAATGGCAAAATAAGTGGTTTCAGATCTTTATTGTACCTTGCACACAGTAGAGATGATCTCCACCTTGCGATGGATGGATGATATGGAGTCCATGAACACAGACTGGAATATGATGCAGTGCGTGCGCCGGGCGAAGTCGGGAATCTGGGAGAGTTCGTACAGGAATCTGCGCAGGAAGATGAAGAGACCAAAGCCGTGAGCAACACATCTTCACACGAACAGGCCAATCTGGATGCAAGTAAGTGCACTTAAGTGTGATTAAGCTGAATATTAGCGGCACGAGTCACAGAGGACCGCTGGCTTCCTGTTTGATTAGCATACACGCTGACTCACTACAGCGAGGGTCAAAGGTCACACACAGCTGGCTGATTCTGAAGCGAGCGGTTAATGGTTTTACAGGAACGCTTTAGATGTTTGTGAAGCGTTCATCTCTCACCCTTCAGTTCATAAAAACAAACCACATTAACACACTTACATGCCTGAAACAGCAGGGTTAGAAAGCAGAAGCATTTATTATAATAATAATAATAATAATGTGTTGTAAAGCGTTTAATCATCCTTTTGAGGAACGAATGAATGTCTGATGTCTGGTACACTAAAACATATCTTTCCAAGTTAAACAAAGTATAATACATCATTTTGAAAATTAAACAAAGATTACTGGAATATGTTTCACACTCAGTGTTTGTTTTAGTGTCATTCATATACAGCACTGTCATAGTTATTAAGATTCTGAATTAGATTTTTATATATTTTCTGCTTTCATGTTCATTTTAGTTCAAGTTTTAGCAAATTTTCAGTTTTTTCAATTTAATCATTTAAATTTTTGTAATTTTGTATTTTTTTGTTTTTAAATGTTTATTAATTTTATTTCAGTTATTTTAGTACATCAAATTAAAGTAAGCAAAAATGAGAAAAGGTGCTGAAATAAAATATATATTATATTTTATTTCAGTTAATATTTTTTTGTTTTGTTTTAGTTAACTATGTTAACCCTGTTAACAAAGAAAATCCTATTTCAGTACTTTTACTTCTAAATTGTGTTTAATTCAGTGTTAATGTTAATTCAATTCAATGTTACTTGCTGTTTCTTTGTAATTATTTGTGAAAATGATCCATTTCTGAGTGAATATAGTTTTAAAGTAAATCCTACAGTAAATGTGTGCATACTGTGTGAAAGTTACTGGCTTCACATGAGGCTCTTAAAGTCTCATATTAACACTATATACAGTATATAAGGTTTAGATCTTATATTCTCAAACCTTTGTTTTTATGAGCTGATGGTTGGAAGTCAATAGTTTGACAGTATGATACAGACAGAGCTTAACCTGGGACTCTACTATAGGTGCACGTGGAATATGAACCAGAAGATGATGATT
>NC_136758.1:29105200-29145200 GCF_936440315.1 Barbus barbus
GATTTTATAACAAACTATAAATTCACAGGATTTTTATTTGTAGCTACACATGGTCACAGTTACTAATGACTGAATTCCCTCATAAAGGCTATGAGTGTTTTGGCACGCTAAAGAGCTGCTCTAAAACTTAATGTCCGCTCTTCTTCATTAGGATTAACGCGGCGTGAGCTACTGCGGCGTTCAGTGGGAACCAGCACGACAGCCTTCAGATGTGAGTATTGCATTACAGCAGGTGAAGAAAGCCTTCATTATTAATGTGAGCAGACACACACACACTCACACACACAGACACACACACACACACACACACACACACACACGCACACAGATACACACACACACACACACACACACACACACGCACACACACACACACAGACACACACACACACACACAGACACACACACACACACACACACACACACACACACACACGCACACACACACACACACTAATAAACGACCATCAACCAAACCCAACCACTGCAGAACCAGTCTCTGATACCACTCCACAAGCTTATTAATAAATATTGAATAATACAATAATAAGAATATTAAATATGTAATAATAATAATAAGAAGAAGAAAATATGAATATATATATCTATATATATGCAAGTTTTGTTATACATTTTAAAAATATATATCAAAACTATATATTAAAACTAAATATTTTTTATTTAAAATATTTGTTATATTATTTAAAATGTTTTTATATATATACATACATATACATTAATTAAAAAAATATTGTTTATATTATTTTAAATATATTTTATAAATGTTATTTATAATTTAATATATTTAAAGTATATATGTATACATTTTTCTTGTTTACATATATTTAAAATATTTAAGAAATATTTAATATAAAAAAATTCAAACTAATATATATTTTATATTTTCTTGTTTTATATATGAGAAATACATTTCTATGTAAATTAAAGAAATGCCATTCACAGTTACATATTGTATGATATATAAATGTGTATTATATATATAATTTATTATTTATTCATTCATTCATCTATTATTTATTTATTTATTATTATTATTATTTATCCACATTTCATTTTCAGGTTTACGGTTGTCGGCATGTCATGAATGAAAGAATGAATTAATTAATAAATATCATTAATTTATTTACTTATTTATGCACTTATTTATGTATTTAACAATTTATTTATATATTTCACCATTTATTTAATTATTTAATTTTGAGTAATTTGGCCCTCCATACACACACATTTAAGAAATATTAAATTCAGAATTTAAATATTTTGTTTATATTTAATATGTTCCTGACACCTTTCTTAGAGTGTTTTAGGAAGGAAATATTCTAGATCTGATTCATGCATCATGAACTCTCGTTAGGAGGAATATAAATGGAAATGATGAGAAGTTTATTTCAGAACAGTCAGTGCCTGCCGCTGTCCTGGAGAAACCGCATTTAACACATTTAATAACTCAACATTATTAAACACATCAGGTTTTTGCAGTAAACATCATTATTACTCTGTTCCAGGAGGAGAAGTTCATGAATTCTGGAATTACAAACACAGAATACCTCGATCTACAGCCGGCCGTCAAACGCTTCCCAGAATACTCACCAATAAACACAGCGTTAGGGACTTAAAGTTAGAAACAATTAAAATGTCAGTTTGTTTAAAAAAGCATCATTACTCCTCAAGCTGCATATTAATAATGATGCATCTGACTGTGTGATGTTTACATACTTCACAGAGACGTCAGGAGACGAGAGACACCAGAACATAGAGCAGACAGGATAGAGAAAAGATAAAAACTAAAATAATAAAATCAAGAAACAAGCGACACACCAGAGCACGCAGCAGAAAGGACAGAGAAAAGATTATTATTCTGACGTCTAACATGTTCAGATATTGTGACTCCTGATGATGGCAGCTGTTAGTCATTAGAGCGGATGGAGATGACAGAGGCTCCGCCCCTCATGTCATCCCGCCGCGCTTTGATATGATAATCAGAGCGAGGAGAGGCGCCGGGGATCCATGTAGCGGATGCATCTCAACACATGACACACATTAGCCGTGGAGTCTGACCTGCGCTGACTGTGTTCTGAGGAGAGCTGCGCTGCTGATAGACGCTTTCCAAACATGCTTTCTGTATCATCTACATGTGTCCGACACAAACACACCGCCACTTCATTTCCATAATCCGTGCACAGATCAAAACACACTTACACACGCTTTCCCAAACACTCACAGATTTCCTCGCCTCTACCAACAGACTCGGACCCAGAGGGTAAAATCTACTAAAAATACATCTAGAACTTATTTTTATAAAAATAATCAATAAATATATATATTTGTAAAAAATATATATTTATAAAATGTGTAAAAATAAAAAATAAATATACTTTTTAACACAAATAACACATAAATAAACACTTATTATTTATAAAAATATTATGTATATTTAATTTATATCACTTATTTTAATAATAAGTGATTTTAGCTAAATCACACAGATATGCAGCAACAGAGACTATACACAGAACATCATTCATCATAATTAATTCAAAACATATCTGAAAATAAAAATAAAATATTCATAATTGCATATATAATTATTATTATAGTTTTTAATGAATATTTTAACATTTAGCCATATATAAAAAATTTATAAAATGTATTTTGTTTTTTTGTGCATATATGATATTTGACTGATTCATATTCACGTTCATGTTTGAATAAAACTGGCCAGACTGTGTTAATCAGCTAATGCTGGTCATTGGAGAGGCATCGTTACTCGTGTGAACTCAAACAGGTCTGCGCTGGCGATCAGACGAGACGCCGCATGTGAGACAGCAGCTCTATCGATCTCGCTCGCTCTATTGCTCTGTCAGGACATCGACTCCAGTCTGAGCTGGTTTTTCCTGGAGGCCGGTTTCTCAGAAGGCTGATTCAGAACGAGTAAACACACATAAATGATGGTTTTCATGCAGTGTGTAACACAGCTCTAAGTGAATTAAAACATCCTGCAAAATTTTTGCGTTGGTCTGAATGAAAATGCAAATTCTTTCTTTGTCACTAGGTGGCGCTTTTGGAGCGTTAAAAGCTCACAAACACTGCTTTAAATTAAATCGAACAATCACCGCAGATTAGCGTCACGCAAAGGAGGGGTTTGGAAAAATGAATCAATGAGTGAATTGATTCAGCGCACAGACGCAGCGGCTTCTCTCTCTCCCGACAGAACGGTGTTTTTGTGTTTTTTGTCTTGTAAGTCGCAATGTTTTTGTACATCTTCGTCACGTCTACCTGTCTTTAAGCGCGCATACAGTCGTGAGTTTCTGCTCGATGTCGGCAGAATCAAATTTTTAGAGTTAAACTCAGCACACGCCGAAGAGCTGTGGGACCTCGGTCTGCTCCGAAAGCCTACTCCATCACCGACCCCCACTACTGCATCTCGCCCACAGCGGAGGCGCTACAAGCGGCGTGAGAGGAAGCAGAAGAGGGGTAAGCGCGGAGGTATCCGAGCTAGGCTAGCGGCCAACCCACACAAGCCAGCTATCCCCACCAGCGTACTGGCGAACGTACGCTCTTTGGACAATAAACTGGACTACATCCGACTACTCCGTTCCACTCAGAGGACTATAAGAGACTGTTGTGTTTTTGTGTTTATGGAAACATGGCTTAACAACAGCGTACCGGACTGCGCCATACAGCTCGACCAGCTAACATGCTATCGAGCTGACAGAGCTCTCGTCGAGGGAGGTAAGATCCGTGGCGGCTGGCTTGGTGTTTACATCAATGATGCATGGTGCCGCGACGCTGTTGTGGTCTGCAAACACTGCTCACCCTTGGTAGCGTTTATGATTATTAAGTGCCGGCCGTTCTATCTACCGAGGGAATATACAGCTATACTGCTCGTTGCTGTATACATCCCTCCCAGCTCCAACAACAACAACAGGAGTGAGGCACTAAATGACCTGTACCAGCACACCAGTGAGCAGCAGACAGCCCATCCAGATGCTTTTCTCATCTTGGCCGGGGATTTCAACCACGCAGACTTAAAGAGTGTGTTCCCAAAAATACACCAACACATAGACTTTCCAACAAGGGGAAAAAATACTCTGGACTTTGTTTACACCACCCAGAGAGGAGCTTACAAGGCCCTCCCCCTCCTCCACCTCGGAGCCTCAGACCACATCACTGTCATGCTAATGCCTGCATACAGACCGCTTGTTAAAGCCATCAAACCAATACACAAACAGATACAAGTCTCAACACCTCTCTGTGCAACTCTCTCTCCCCTCCCTCCAGGACATCTACAGCACCCGTCTCACCCGCAGAGCCCTCCGCATTGCAGGTGATCCCACCCACCCGACACACAGCTTCTTCAGTCTGCTGCCATCAGGGAGGAGACTGCGGAGTCTCCAGGCGAGGACCAGCAGACTGAAGGACAGCTTCATACATCAGGCTGTCAGGAAGCTGAACTCCCTCCCGTCCTTGCCCCCCTCCCCTCTTTTACCCCATGCGACACTGAACTTTGATACTACGACCCCCCCCCCCCCCACACACACACACACTTAAAAACTGTGACCAGCACCTGTCACTTGTGCAGCATTGGACTGATCACTACCTCATCCAGCATTGACTGCAAACCTCCTCTTCAGATAGTCTGATAAAAGACTGTTCTCCTGTCACTTTAACAGACTGATAAGCTCCTCTTGCACTATATATATATACACTCTATACATATACACATATATCTGCACAGTTTGGTTTTATTTAACTGGTTTGCACTCTATCTGCCATGTGCCTTATGCCACTTTATCTATCTCTTTCTTTATTTTTCTACAATGTCCTCATTTGTATATCTGTATAATTGTATGTACATATGTTTAAACTGTATTTATCTGTATCTGAACGTGTTTAATGTTAACTGCACCAAGGGTCTGAGAGTAACGCAATTTCAGTTCTCTGTACATGTGGAAGAATTGACAATAAAGCAGACTTGAGGCTTGAATAGTTTGGGAGGCGTTGAGCAAATAGGCTAAAAATAAATGCATATTATAAGACAATGAAAGTGTTTTTTGACCTTGCATGCATATCAATCTGTTTTTGGGGACTCCCAAAATCAAAATATGAACCTTTCATAACCCATAATAGGGGCACTTTAATGTTATATATGTATATATATATATGAACAAATAAATCAAATACTATTATTGTGATTTCACCTAAATCACAATCACAAATGCAGTGACAGGGACTAAATGCTGGTTACAGGCTTAGGGCCCTATGATTTCCACGATGCAGAAAAATGCGTACGGAATCCATTCATTAAAAGCAGGTGATTACACTTAAATATGGATTAGTAGGGCCCTATAATTTCCGCGATGCAGAAAACTCAGACAGAATCACGGAATCCAGTCATAAAAACAGAATTAACAGTTTAACACCGAATGTCACGGAATTTGTCAAAGTTTGGATGAATTAATCAAAAGTAGGTCATTACATTTAAACCAAATCGTGATATGGACTAGTATCTGTAAATATTAAGCCGCACAAGTGGATTTAAATCTGAATCCTGCATGTTCTGCGTGTCTCTGTATGAATGGAGACATGTGGTTTTGTTTAAATACACAACACAGAATTTCTGAAGGGAATAATATTTCATAAGGCTACTGTAAGAATAAATCAAAATAGTTTGTATGCATTCAAATAATAGACATGCTAAAATACAGAATTTGGTGACAATAAAACATAAGGTGAGAAAAAAATAAAACATTTCATACGGCCCTAAACATGATGTCATTTGTGTTACACCTTTAATAAATTAATGTTAAATTGTATAAGTTTCATGATTTTAATTAATTAGACATGCTTTTTGATTAATAAAATTTAATTTGAGCATTAAAAAAGGAGTCCAGAAAAATTAAAACAGAAAAAACGGAATTTATAAAAAAATAAAACGGAATTCACAGGACCCTACATGCTCAGGAAAAATATATATTCAAAAATATATTCAAAAATGAAAATAAATCATATCATCTATATCATTTTAAAATATTTAGTTTATATAGTTTTAATAAGTAATAAAATATAGAAATATAAATAATACAAATTTAATAACATAATAAAATGAAATAAAATAAAATGTAAAAACAAAAAACAAATAATAAATAAATAATATTTTAAAAATAAAATGAAATAAAATATCCATTTGGGTTATTTTATTTTAAAATTATTTATTTAAAATTGCCATTTTAATTAATTATTAGTAAGTGTTTTATTTTGCTCATTGCTCATTTTAAATTTTTTTATTTATTTTAATTTGACACTTTTATGATTTTATTAATTATCATTTAATTATTATTTTTGTGCCATTTTCCAATGAAGTGGTGATTTTGTTTTTTGAACACATGGGATGGAAATAGTGCTTTATTTGCAAATGTTTTATGCAATATTCCAACATTTCACAGAAGTTTAACTCGAAACTTGCACATGGGATGCAAACATAGCTATAAATGAGTAATGAGCTATGAATTTCACTCTGATAACTGAAGATATTCAAACGCCTTTCCCTTAATAAATAAATAAAAACAGTTTGTAAGAGCTAGCAGGAACTTAGATTATGTAGAGAGTGAGAAGCACAATTAAAACTCTCACAGTTTGTTCAAACTGACCAATAAAGACCCGACAGGAACGACAACTGATTCACATGCTGTAGCAGGAGTGACCACACACACACACACACACACACACGTTTGTTTCTGTGAATTGTGGGGACTTTCCATAGACTTCTATTACTTTTATACTGACCAAATGATATTTTCTATCCCCTAAACCTACCCATTACAGAAAACATGCACACACACACACACACACACACACACACACACACTCACACACACACACACACACACACACACACACACACTCACACACACACACACACACACACACACACCAGTCGTGGAGCCCCGACTGATTGATCAGGAGTGTCTGGAGTGCTTTGGGTCCAGGCTGAATGTTTAAGACGCCAGACCAGTGCTGACCTGCACAATCACTCGCTGCTGACCGAGACACTTCTGCCTCATCAGAAAACACCTCAGGATTTCAGACAACAGACTCAAAGCTGCCAAACTCATCGACTATGAAACAAACTCAGTTTCTTCAGTAAAGCAGCTCTACAGAAGACAACAGAGTCGTTATTCAGATCAAGTTTTGTTCTCATCTGACAGTGTCAGTGCAGTTAAATCAGTAATATTCTTGTCTATTACAGTTTTTAAAAATTGCTTGGACTAAAAGTGATACTTGAGGCCCACTTATACCTAACCTTCAGACCAAGTCTGCAAAACCACTCAGTTTACTATAGTAAAACAAACTCTAAACACAGTTCACTACATTACACACATCACTCAAAACGACCAGCTCTTATGTTTAATTTGAGAAACACTGCCATTTAAATGCCACACTCACTTACTGATGACCTACAGCCAGACAACACTGAGACATCAATTGTTTTGACATCATTGTTTTGAGAAAGAAATTATTTTTACCCCCTTGCATTTCTGTTTACAGTGTATATATATATATATATATATATGTGGCCCTGGAGCACAAAAGCAGTCATGAGTAGCACAGGTATATTTGTAGCAATAGCCAACAATACATTGTATGGATCAAAATTATACATTTCTCTTTTATGACAAAAATCATTAGGATATTAAGATCATGTTCCATGAAGATATTTAGTAAATTTCCTACCGTAAATATATCAAAACTTCATTTTTGATTAGTAATATGCCTTGCTAAGAACTTCATTTGAACAAAAACCCCACTGAAGACTAGAGCACAGAGGGAATGATGGGAATAATGGCTAAACCAGCTTATTATATGCAAGCACTAAGCACAAGTTCCTCAAAGAGCAATGCTGAAGTAAAACACAGCACCATGACCGCTGTTAACGGAGGATTCAGCAAACTCAATGCACATTTAGGTTTGGCAGCGAGACTCAGAATGTGACTGAGACCCCCTCTAGTGGAAAAACCATGTGACTTCTTTTAATTACAGTTTGTTTGTTTCAACTGCTTTTCAAAGACTTTGCCTCTTTTTTTCAAAACGTCACACGCAAATCCAAGAATTGCACACAAAATGCTTCACATCTCTTGCAAAACGAAGCAATGCATTCAAAATATCACAAACACATCTCAAAAGCACACTTCTGTCTTACACTGCAAACACCTTTGCCATAATATTATATGTTTGGATATATCATATGCACACAGTTTTATTGCGTTACATAGAGAACTGTGTGTTGTGTTTTGCAAAAAGTGTTTTATGAAATTGAAAACTGAGTCAAAGGCTGAGAATTAGTGTGAAAAAGAAAGAAAGAAAGAAAGAAAGAAAGAAAGAAAGAAAGAAAGAAGAAAAAACTGAGAAACCAACTGAGAAAGTTAGTCACAAAAGTGGGACCAGTGGGAAGAGTGAGTCTAGAGCCCTGAACTGTTGACTGAGCTGATGATTTCTCGCACCTTCTTGGCTTTGTTCTTCTTCTCGTACGTGTCTGACAGCGGCTTCTTCTTGGGCTGGACGGTGGCTTTGGAAAACAGATCCTCGAACTCTTTGGCGTTTAGGATATCAGGCTCTTCCAGTGAATTCCAGAGCGTGTTATTACTGTAAAACACACACACACACACAGTCAGTGTGTTATATCAGACAAACACTCTTGCACCGCTCTTGTTTAGCCTGTATATGCTCCCACTAAGTCAGATAATGAGGAAGAACCAAATCACAGCTATGCTGATGATACCCAGATTTACCTAGCTTTATCTCCAAATGACTACAGCCCCATTGACTCCCTCTGCCAATGCATTGATGAAATCAACAGTTGGATGTGCCAGAACTTTCTTCAGTTAAACAAGGAGAAAACTGAAGTCATTGCATTTGGAAACAAAGATGAAGTTCTCAAGGTGAATGCATACCTTGACTCTAGGGGTCAAACAACTAAACATCAAGTCAGAAATCTTGGGGTGATTCTAGAGACAGACCTTAGTTTCAGTAGTCATGTCAAAGCAGTAACTAAATCAGCATACTATCATCTCAAAAACATTGCAAGAATTAGATGTTTTGTTTCCAATCAAGACTTGGAGAAACTTGTTCATGCCTTTATCACCAGCAGGGTGGATTACTGTAATGGTCTCCTCACCGGCCTTCCCAAGAAGACCATTAGACAGCTGCAGCTCATCCAGAACACTGCTGCCAGGATTCTGACTAGAACCAGAAAATCTGAGCATATCACACCAGTCCTCAGGTCCTTACACTGGCTTCCAGTTACATTTAGGATTGATTTTAAAGTACTTTTACTTGTTTATAAGTCACTCAATGGCCCAGGACCTAAATATATTGCAGATATGCTCACTGAATATAAACCGAACAGACCACTCAGATCATTAGGATCGAGTCAGTTAGAAATACCAAGGGTTCACACAAAACAAGGGGAGTCTGCTTTTAGCTATTATGCGGCCCGCAGTTGGAACCAGCTTCCAGAAGAGATCAGATGTGCTAAAACATTAGCCACATTTAAATCCAGACTCAAAACTCATCTGTTTAACTGTGCATTTGTTGAATGAGCATCCGAATGGACTGCACTGTATTTTATGTATTATCATTTTCTATTCTTAACTGTTTAAAATTAATTTTAAATCAATTTTTATATCATTTTGTTTTGCTGTTGAATCGGGGCTAAACAGCTGTTTAATCCGTGGGCGGGGCTAAACAGAGCACTGTAGAATCGGTAGGTGGGGCTAAACAGAGCACTGCAGAATCGGTGGGTGGGGCTAAACAGAGCACTGTAGAATCGGTGGGTGGGGCTAAACAGGCAGTGCTGTTGTATCGGTGGGCGGAGCTATACAGGCAGCGGGTAAGGCTAAACAGCTGTTGAATCGGCGGTGCGGGGCTAAACAGAGCGCTGTAGAATCGGTGGGTGGGGCTAAACAGGCAGTGCTGTTATATCGGTGGGCGGAGCTATACAGGCAGCGGCTAAACAGCTGTTTAATCGGTGGGCGGGGCTAAACAGAGCACTGTAGAATCGGTGGGTGGGGCTAAACAGGCAGTGCTGTTGTATCGGTGGGCGGAGCTATACAGGCAGCGCTGTTGAATCGGTGGGCGGGGCTATACAGACAGCGCTGTTGAATTGGTGGGTGGGGCTAAACAGGCAGTGCTGTTGAATCGGTGGGCGGGGCTATACAGAGAGCGCCGTTGAATCGGTGGGCGGGGCTATACAGACAGTGCTGTTGAATCGGTGGGCGGGGCTATACAGACAGCGCCGTTGAATCGGTGGGCGGGGCTATACAGACAGCGCTGTTGAATTGGTGGGCGGGGCTAAACAGAGCGCTGAAGAATCAGTGGGCGTGGCTAAACAGGCAGTGCTGTTGAATCGACACTATTACATCATAGAGTAGAAGATTCCACAAGCGGTCGTTTTATCAGACTGCCTTCAATATAAGCTGTTTTTAGACTAACAACAAAGTTTTGAGTTCTGAAACTTACAGGATGTTTTTATAGTACAATGACCTCTTATATGTCAAAAGATGAAGTAAATTTTGGTTTCTCAGTTTGTGATCCCTTTAAAAAAACACTGATGGAGGAACAGTGTCAGCTGTAGTTTATGGCTCAATTCATGCTTAGTGTTTATTTACACGTTTGAAGACTGGAGCTGGAGACTGGAGTGGGGAATTTGGCTGATTCAGTCTGCAGCACAGCGTTCATGGATGAGAATTATTTGGTTTGCCGTTGCTGAGAAACACAAGCAACACAAACAGGCCGATGGCGCACGACACTCCAGCCTGCCTTCACTATCGCAGTTTCCACTCCTTTATCCTGAGGGAAAACTCATATCAGAAAATACAGATGATTCGTATCCCAGCAGCTTCTGTTTGTGTTGAAGGACCACAGGCTTTGATATACATATCTGACCATCAGAGATTAGGAGGGTCATTAAGGTCACCTGGTCAATAAAATCTACATTAGGATGATTTTAAGTTGATACCCTAATGTTTTAGCTCAGATGTCCTTCTGAGAAATAAAAACAGATGCAAAAAAATCACTAATTGTGATCTTGAGCTATAAAATGTATCTGGAGCAGCTCACATCATATTGAAATCTCAAATCTGAGAGCAGATTTTGGAGATCTGTGCTAAAAAAAAGGACACAAATGTGACAATACTTTCATATTTACCTCTAAATTATTCAGACACTTTTCTCTAGTGTGCAGTTTATATCAGGGTTATTATGGTTAGCTAAAACTAAAACTATAATTAATAAATGTTAACATTAACTTTGATTATGAATGTTAACTTGAATAAAATATTTTTTATTTCATCTAGTTAGCATTATAATTTAGTTTAACTTAACGTACTAAAATTTCTAAAACTAAATAAGCCAAATAACCAGCTGCTGTGATGTCTGTTCATCAAAGAACAAAAGTTTAGAATTTAGTGTTTGATAACTTTATTCAATTTCTGTATATTTCCTACTTGCTGAAGGGCACAGCTAGCTAAATATGACATTTATTATAATGGGTTTATGTGAAGAATGTTTTAAAGTTCACTTAAATTAGAAGAAGCTATTTTAAAGTCTAATAAATGTTAAAATTTATAGCTCTCAATTATACTGTAATGCTGAATGGCTATATATATATATATATATATATATATATATATACATACACTATATTGCCAAAAGTATTGGCACCCCCTTCTAATGAACAGGTTTGACTACTTTAGTCATTTCTATGAGTACAAATCTTAATGTTTAAGCATATAATGATATTCTGGGGAATGGTGTGTTTCTAATTTTATAGCAACAGTTTGGACAGAACCCTTTTCTATTCTAACATGACAGTGTCTCTGTGTATAAGACACGGTTCAAAAAGACATGATTGATTGAGTCAGTGTGGAAGAACTTGACTGGTCTGCAGAAAGACAAGTCCTGATCCCAGCTGAACTCCTCTGGTGTGACTTTATATGCAGACCTTGAGAACTATCACCAAACACCAATGACTTGTACATATGTGTATACAGTCATTTTAGACATGTCCAAAACTGTTCCAACAGAGATGGAAATACATTTTTTAAATACATGAATTATGTTTCCATCTTTGTTGCCACAGTTTTGTTAAGTCAGTAGTATTGGTTTCAGTGATACTCTCCTTCAGTCATAAAAACATGCAATTAAACAAATATACTGTCTTTATGTTGTTTCTACATTAATTTGAAGATTGAATGTGAAATTATTGCAATACAAATTAATTTCTAGAAAAATGTACGATTTATTAGTTGTTGTTTTTTAATCAGTTGTCAGCACTACTTTAAATCTATTATGCTATAAAATATTTAATAAAACACACTGGTAATGCCCTGCAGTGAGCCGCAGATGTGCTCACAGAGAAGCGTGACTGTAATCATGTACTGTACCGTTTACTGGCGCGTGCCGGGAGTTAGTGTAAGGGCGAGGAATCACTGTACATCCTTCTGTAATCCCGCTAACAGAAACACACAGCCATAAAGCTGCTGCCGGCAGCACATATAAACACTGGAACACGCAGCAGAAGCTCCACTGAGCCCGGGACAGATGCATTCATACAGCACTGCAGCATGGGATTCAACTCAAGCGTTTTACATGATGAGGCGACCAGAGACACGTCCAAACAGCTGGAGGCGCTTTACAGCGTCAAAATCAATACAATCCGAATTAGGGATGGGTACCATTCACATTTGAACCGGTATCGGTATCGTTACCCAACGGTACCTTTCTTTTGGTACTTTACTCTCTGTGTAACAACAAAAACATTTATTTCAGTGAAAAAATAAGACAAACTCTCAATTTCAATATTTTGAACGATAGGGCCCTACAATTTTTTGTTCTATTTTTTCTTCCAGAAATTCTTGTGCGTTTTATTTTTTCTGATAATCAAATGAAAATGAAACCCTTTTATTTTTTGGCAAACAAACAGAGGTCTACTGTTAAAATTAATATATGGTAGAAAAATTGTGAATATTCCTTTAAAAAAGTTTTAATAATAATTGTATTTTTTTCTACAATTAAGTGGTTAATGTGGTTGTAATAATTATTTTAGCCGCTGGAGAAGCTGTGCGGCGTATCAAAGATGTCTGAATGTGTATTTAAAACGCAACTTTAAGCCAGAAACTCAGTAAGCAACACTAGACCAGTGCATTACATGGCTGTACATATGTAAAGGATTATTACCTCCAAAAAATATCATTCTGTCATCATTTATTCTCCTCATGTCATTCAAACCTGTATGATTTTCTTTCACTCTCCTGTGGAACGCAAAAAGAATATATTTTGAAGACCAAACAACATTGGATCCTATTGACTTTCATTCAATATTTAAAAAAATATTTTTGGTTTTCTATTTTTGTCTTGTTTTCCAGTCCAAATATCTAAACATTCATAAATCAAGATGCATTTATTTGAAAAGCGAAATGATAAGCAGTTTTGTTTTCTGAATAAAATGATCAAAATGAAGTGATTTTAAGCTGAAAAGAAGCACAAATATCTGCCAATGGGCTCAGAAAAATACACTTGTTTTCTATTTGAATTAAGTAGATTTTTCTGACTCCATCGACAGATATTTGTTCATGTTTTAAGCTTAAAATCACTTCATTTTGATCAATTTCTCAGAAAATAAATCTTCATATTTTTTTGCTTGCATCTTAATTTTAAAATAATTAGATGTTTGTACAGGAAATACCAGACAAAAATCCTAAGTAATAAACTCATGTTTTGCAGTGTGGACATCAGCATTCATACTGTATTATAGCTTTTATAAATATTCTGAATTGTTTTTATTTTCATATTTTCTGTTTTCATTTTAATTTCAGATACATTTTTTGTAATTTTGTTGTGTTTCTGTCCTTTTTAGTAGTTTTTATATGTCTATATAGTATTTTATTTGATTTTATTTCAATTTTAGTTATTTAAGTAAATAAAGTTAACTAAAACTAAATTAAAAAGAGAAATGCTGTTTTGGCAACTATCTGAAATCATTATTTTATTTTATTTCAGTCGACTTTTAAGTCATTAAAAGTACAAAAAAAAAGGATTTTAATGGTTTTAATATTAGTTTCAGTTTCAGTTAAGTATAATAACAGAAATAAGAAAGTAAGTCATACATGTTTGAATGACATGAGGGGAGTAAATGATGACAGAACGATTGTTTTCAGGTTAATATGCGGAGACTTACTTGTTGTCCTGAATCTGGATGCGGCTCCAGTAGAGCGGTTTCATGGGGCAGGCCGGTTCCACGGCTGGTTTACGCGGCGCTTTCTCTGTCGCCTGTCCGAATCCAAACCCACCGAAAGCAGGAGGCGGAGGAGGAGCACCAAAGCCCGGCATGGGCGGAGGAGGGGGCGGAGCTCCCGGTAGACCGGGTGGGGGTGGAGGAGGGGGTGGAGCTCCAGGGAGAGGTGGAGGAGGGGGCGGGGCTCCTGGTAGACCGGGTGGGGGTGGAGGAGGGGGCGGAGCTCCTGGTAGGCCGGGTGGGGGTGGAGGAGGGGGCGGGGCTCCAGGAAGAGGTGGAGGAGGGGGCGGTGCTCCTGGTAGACCAGGTGGGGGCGGGGCTCCAGGGAGAGGCGGAGGAGGGGGCGGGGCATGTGCAAGTCCAGGTAAGGGCGGAGCAGGAGGTGGGGCGGAGCTACCAGGTAGAGGAGGCGGTCCTGGACCTACACCCAGACTCATACTGATGGAGTCCAGGTCCAGTTTTTTGGGCGGGCTGGAGCTCGGCGCTGGTCTGACCCCATCACCCTCGGGGGTTTTGATGAAGGTCTCGCGGTCGGTCTGGACGCACACGTTGCGGAAGCTTTTGGGCAGCTGGTCGTCTTCGGTGGAGACACAGACGTCCTGCAGCTCGCCTCGCTCCTGGACGGTGTTATACACCTGCGTCCGCTGCATCCGGCCGATGAGCGACTCCAGGCGAGACACGACCTCCGCATGCTCGCCTCGAACCTGGAAGATCCGCAGCTCGAAATCCGCCTGGAGTCACACACACAACAACAAGCAATTACTATTAGTATGCAACGGACCATAAAAACATCAGGGTCATCACTGATAGCTAAAACTAAACTAAAATAAGTCACTTTTGTTTTAAGATAGTTATCAAGGAAACATTTATCATTTTCGTTCAGTTTACCTTGTTTAACTTAGTTTAAATAATAATATTAATAACTAATCAATAAAGAATAATAAAATAATAGTAATAAATAACAGAAATGAATGAAAACCATATAGATATTTTAAAAAACAAACACAAAAAATCTAATAAAAATAACAAAAGCAAACACCAAAATTACTAATACATTAACTAAAATGAAAATAAAAGTTAAAAAAATATAAGACATTTGAAAAAATCTGAACAATTACATTTTTTTTTTATAAATATTAAAAAAAATACTACAACTTTAAATAAAATTAAAATGAAAACAGACAATATAAATATTTAAAATAAAAAACCTATTTAGACATATTGCAAAAAACTAATAAAAATGACAAAAACAGGCATCAAAATGACCAAAACTTTAAAATGACAATGAAAAACAAAAAAATATTGTCTTGTTTTCCAATACAAATATCAAACATTTTCAAATCAAGATATGTGTACATTTATGTTAGATGCAAAATGACATTGATAAGAAGTGTTGTTTTCTGAGAAATGTATCCAAATTGAGTTTATAACAACACATATCTGCCAATGGGGTCAAAAAAAGAGTTAAAATATTTGTAACATTTATTTTAACAAGCTCTATACAGATATTTGTTCTTGTTTTAATCATAAACTCACTTAATGTGATACATTTCCAGTAAATGTATCTTGATTTAAAAATGTTTGATATTTGTGCTGGAAAACAAGACATAAATACTGAGGAAGAAAATCATGTTTTTTGTCCTGTCTCCAAAAATCCAGAGGACGAATATCAGTTCTTTGCCAACCGGTGCAGTCCGTCTGATTCTATCATATTCAGACTCTTTCTACAGTCAGAAATAACAGTTTTCCTGAGCTGCAGATTTACAGATGAGTTCAGCAGGAAAGCCAGGAGCATCTGGAGTCCATCAGAACATCACAGCTCCCTTCACGCTGCCCTCACATTCAATATCACTGTTTACAGTCAGAGGTCAGCACATTAAACACTAGAAACACATTCACCTGCTGCTACGAGCAAACGCGCTGATGAAAACGACATGTCTTCTCTGACTGAACGCTGTCTTCCTCAGTATTTCAGTCCTGTTTTACACTACAGACATCTAACCTTTCTTTAATCAAGATCAAAATAAATAAAAAATAACAAAAACAAACAAATCTAAAACTAACATCAATGTTAAATCAAATTTAGTTTTAATCAAAATTAAAAACAATTCCAAATATTAATTAAAAAGGCGCATAAAAAAAATCTAATAAAAATAACAAACAAACTAAATTACTAAAACTTTGACTAAAATTAAAATAAAAATGAAAAATTTAAAAATAAAAACTAATTCAAAATATGAATAAAAATTATAATGGTATATTTAAAAAAATAAATCTAATAAAAATGATAAAAACAAACAACAAAATTATTCAAACTTTGACTAAAATTCAAATGAAAAAAATAAAAATAAAAAAAATAATTGAAAATGTTAATAAAAATAAAAAAACATTAAAAACAAAAAAATAATAAACACGACAAACATAAATAGCAACAACAAAAATAAAAATTGAAAATGAAAATGAAAACCAAGTAAAAAAAAATAAATAAATAATTGAAAATGTTAATAAAAATACAAAAAAAACATTAAAAACAAAACAATTTTTTTTTAAAAAAAACGACAAAAATAAACAGCAACAACAACAACAACAAAAAAACCCTGTAACTTAAAATTTACCTAACCAATTTAAAATTAACTAAAATTAAAATGAATACTGAAAATATAAAACTAAAAATGTATTCAAAATATTCAGAAAAACTATAAAGGCATAATTAAAAAAAATCTAATCTAATAAAAACAACAAAATTAAAAAAACTTTGGGTCCCACTTTATATTAGGTGGCCTTAACTACTATGTACTTACATTTAAATTAATCATTTGATACAATGCACTTATTGTGTACATACATGTTTTCACATTGTACTTATATTTTTAAAAATACCTATATGTAATTAATTTCTGTAATTACATTTATAATTACACTGTTGCCCCATCCCTTACACCTTAACCCGACCCATAGCACCAGACCTGTCCCTAACCTTACCCGTATCCCCCTCAATAGCAGCAGAAGTGTTTTACAATACAATATGACCACAATAAGTACATTGTACTTTCTGATGTAACTAATCAGACGTAATTAAGGCCAGCTAATATAAAGTTTGACCAAATTTTGACTAAAATTAAAACAAAAATGGAAAATATAAATTCTAAATAATAATAATTCAAAATTTTAATAAAAACTATAAGAGAATATCAATGATACTAAAATAACACTGCTATACACACAATCCTCTGTATTTTTGTATTAATCAAGGTACATTTACATCAGATGCAAAATGACAGAAGAGGTGTTGTGAATGAAAACTGATGCATCAATCATTCAAATCAAGTATATAAGATATTTGTTCTTGTTTTAATCATAAATTCACTTCCTTTTGGTAAATTGTTTGATACATCCTTATTTAGAAAACAAACATAAACATCTTATTTTTGCCGTGTATAATCAATATGTTTATGATTACAGTCTGTGGAGGTTTAACACGCGTCTGTAAATGAAGCACAGACCATGCGCTCATATTTGATCAAATGAAGGCTTTGTTGGGTCAGATCGAGGTCATGATGAAAGTCTGAGAGAGAGAGAGAGTTTGGCTCTCGGCGTCCATCATAAAGTACGTGACGCTCGGCTCCTAAACTAGTCGCTCGTCCACGTCACTGATTTTCCATAGCGGCCGTCGGCGGTGTTAAGTGCTTTCAAAACTAATTAAACATCATATTGTCCAGAGAGCAAACAGACTGCTGGGATCTGGGATCATCAAGCTTTACAGTAAATCTGCATCGAGTGCTAAACTGACAGCCGGAGAAACCTGAACGCTGTAGGAGTTTACAGACGAATCCTGTTACAGTCAACATGACAGGAAACGGACTGTTTTCCCAAAGCATGGTCCTGTCTTACTGCAAGTTATTCATCACTGATGTTACTCTGTCATGAAAACATCTACTCAGAGGTCTTACTTTAGTATTATTCAAATAGTCTTATCATTTTTATTCATATTTTGAATTGTTCTTATATTTATATTTTCTGTTTTCATTTAAAATGATTTGTTAAAGTTTTAGTAATTTCTATCAGGTTTTTTTTTTTTTATGTCAATGTAGGTTTAATAAATTTTTATTCCAGATTTAGTTTGTTTCGTATATCAGATTAAATTGTATTCATGTTTTATTTTATTTTTATATTTTATGTTTTCATTTTAACTTTTGTTACATTTTTAATATTATTATAATTTTTATTATTATTATTATTATTATTATTATCATTAACATATATCTATATAGTTTCTATTAATTTTTGTTTCAGTTGTAGTGTTGTAAATGAGAAATGTTGCCTTGGCAATTAGCTGAAATAAAATTAGTTTTAAATTATATAAATAAATAAATATAAAGTGCTGTCAAAAGATTAATCGCAGTTAATTGCGTCCAAAATAAAAGTTTTTGTTTACATAATATTTGTGTGTGTACTGTGTTTATATAAATATGCACACATACAGTATATATTTAGAAAATACTTACACGTATGTTTATTCATATAATTTAAATAATATGTAAATATATTTAATATATAAACAACACATTTTTCTTAAATATATACATGCATGTGTGTGTATTTATAAAAACATAATAAATATACACAGTACACACACATATATTATGTAAACAAAAACTTTATTTTGGATGCAATTAATACACACACACACACACACACACACACACTTAATTTCAGTTAAACTTTACTTTGGTTTTAGCTATCTATAACCCTGGAACCCAGAAACAGCTCATATTGCATCAATAAAGCGGCCTTATTAAACAGCAAATCCCTCAGATTGAGATCTGGAGGCTGAATCTGACCGTCTCTCCTGACCTCTAGTGTTTTCTGTAGGACACAACACTTACATGCAGTTTCTCCAGCTCCTCTTTACACTCTCTCTTCAGCTGCAGGAGAGCGGCCTGGTGCTCTGAAACACACACACAGCAGCAAGAGTTCATTCATCCATCCAGAGAAAAACACAAACTACAACAGTCCATGAGTTCAGGTGCTCCTCCTGCAATGAAGGAAGAGGTTAGAGCTGTGCAACAACAGTTCAGGTCATCAGATCAGATCAAGAATCATTTATAACCGGATGAGTTCCTGCTGAGATCTCAGACTCTGAAGAAGAAGAGAAGTGTCTGGATAAATGAAAGAAAAGAAAAGAAAAGTGTCTGTTAAATTAATAAATGAAGAATATAACTAGAAAAAAGAAAAACAAAAAAAGAGTCTGTGTACCTTCTGATCATTTTCTACTCAGTTCTTCAATAAGAGAGACATTCACCAAGTTTACCATAGTTTAACCATGGTATTTGTAGTAAAACGGTGGTTATACAAAAAAAAAATATATAATATTAGAATAAAGCAATGGTTCATTTTCTTAAGGGATTTGTATTTGTGTATTCTTACACATATTTACGAAATTCGCTTCGACTCCCGATCTGAATCAAAAGATTCGCGAATCAGTTCTAAGTCCCGAATTGAATCAAATGAACCAAAGTCTGGAACAAATGATTCGTGATCCCAATCTGGCCTGATTTATATAATGATTCACGAACCTGTTTCGAAGTTCTGACCTAAATCAACTGATTCGTGATCCGATTGGAGCGCTTCTAAACAGTCAGGGCCGGATTATCCAATGGGCATGGCCCCAGGGGCCCAAGCGAGGGGAGAAAAAAACAATTCTGAGTGTCTTTACATTAAGTGCAAATGGCACACTTGTTGGCAAATGTTATTTACAGTAGCTCCGCCCACCAATGTCTGGTTGACACTCAAGACATGACACGCATTTAATTCGACGGCTTCAATGGTGTAGGCCAGGGTGGTGGTTCGTGAGGGAATTGCATGAGTTGGTACAAGGTATGCCTACAAGTATTAATAAAAAATAACAAATATAAATCAATTAAAAAGTTTTTGCAAATGAATGTTACAGGTTTATACAATTGTCATGTAAGTGTAAAATCTTAAATGTATAAAATAATTATCTTTTTGGAAAACCCTGTATTTAAAAAAGTATTGTGGAAAAAATTTTATACATTGTAAATGAAAGTAATATGAATATTACTAAACAAGAGCGGTGCAAGAATTGAGCCTTGTGGGACTCCACATGTCATGGCCGTCCACTTAGACTTATGCTCTCCTATACTCACATAATAACCTCTCCCTTCTAAGTATGACCTGAACCATTTGAGTGCCATCCCAGAAAGCCTGACCCAGTTTTCCAGTCTCTCTAGAAGTATGTTATGATCGACAGTGTCAAACGCAGCACTAAGATCTAGTACCAGCACTGATATTTTGCCAGAATCAGAATTAAAGTGAATATCATCTTAATGAGTGCTGTCTCTGTGCTGTGATGCGCTCGGAAACCACATCCGTCTTTTCATAATCTGAATTATTATTGCATCCTGTTAATGTACAAAAATACTGAGGTGCAAATAGTATCTGCCAAAATAAAGTACAGATAGCATAATTACTATTTACACTTATTGCAAATATTGCTCCTGGTCTAGAAAAGCATTGTTGCAATCATGTGATGTAAATAATGTATGATAGAGGATACGATCCTAGGTTGTAACCTGTG
Organism: Barbus barbus; assembly: GCF_936440315.1. Taxonomy (NCBI): domain Eukaryota; kingdom Metazoa; phylum Chordata; class Actinopteri; order Cypriniformes; family Cyprinidae; genus Barbus; species Barbus barbus. The sequence continues at coordinate 29,126,113 of NC_136758.1, forward strand.
AGTGTAAATCCTGTATAAGATAGACGCGTTTCCAACAAATAGTACCCTACAATTTAAAACCTTGATTGTGTGCATGTGTGTATGTGTGTGTGGGTGTGTGTGTGGGTGTGGGTGTGTGTGTGTGTGTGTGTCTGTGTGTGTGTGAGTGAGTCTGTGTGTATTCAGGTTTAAGTCCCTACCGGTATATAAAAACAAAAACACACTCACACACTCTCTCTCTCACTCACACACACACACACACACACACACACACACACACACACACTTTCTCTCTCTCTCACACACACACACACACACTCTCTCTCTCTCTCTCTCACACACACACACACACACACACACACAGACACACACACACACTCTCTCTCTCTCTCTCACACACACACACACACACACTCACACCCAAGTTTTATGAGTCAGCAGTAATTTAATGAATCAAGCTCCTGCATTCATTCCTTCAATCTCTCAAACCGAGATGATGCTTAAACTGCATTTGATTATCATCATGACACAGAGCAGAGCCGTGCGATCACGCAGAACAAATAAACACATAAACAACATCTGAGCTTCTCAACCCAGACGGCACAGATTAGATTAGATTAGATTAGGAAAGAAGGTGTGGAGGAGAAGAGTGAAGACAAACCCACTCACCGGCTTCAGTGTAGCGCAGACCGACCTTCTCCTCTCCATCTTCTTTAGGTGGAGGCCAGACAGCCTGCAGACGGCCAGGAGTTCGGTCCTCACCATCGGACGGAGACGTGACCTCAGACTGAGGAGAGAAATTAATCAACATCTCAGAGAAAACCAATGCACTGCATGAACACACACTCGATTTCATTTAGCTTTCAAATGTAGTACTTCATAAATAACTCAGCTGAAAAAAAGTAAAATAGAACTTTAAAAATGACAAAAAATGCTGCCCACAGGATCTGAGATTGACACTCACAAAATACCAAACGCACGCAAGTAAACAAGCATCAGTTGACCAAGAACAGCATCATTATATCAAAGTGGAAGAGAAATAATCTCCACCAAAACAGACACATATTTAATCCGAGAAAATTAAAAGAACAACACTTTGCATTAAGGTCTGATTGGTTAAGCTAACACAAACCTATAATGAGCATGATATAAACAAGCAATGTTGTTCAACTTTGTAAATGTTAATGTTAGTTAATAAAATACTGTTTAATAAATAAATAAATACATTTATTAAAATTAATAATTAAAATATTTAGTAAAATTTAATTATTTCAAAAATACTGTTAATAAAATATTGTTAGTTTATAAAAACACTGTTCACTGGTTGCTTGCGTTATTTCACAGTGCATTAATTAATATTAAAAGATACAACAGATAAATGTAATATGTTTTCTATGCCTTCATGAATGATGTAATAAATCATCTGTATGAGCATACATCTGCATAAAAATTATTAAATTATAAATAATAAAACAAATAGTATTTGCACCATGTTCTTTGCCTGTAAACAATCATATTAAATAATTAATCAATCAATTCAGTCATTAAATTATTTATTGCCATAAATGTTTTCAATTATATTCACTGACATTTAGCAAAAACTTTCATTTGTACCCTTAAATTTTTTAAAATAAATTTCTAAGTGTACTAAATGTAAATGTATTATTATTATTAATTAACATTTTGTAAATCTAAATCTATTTTATTAACATTTGTTAGGACCCTTACAATAAGATAAAACAGAAAAACTGAAATAATAATAACAATCAATCAATAAATAATACTTCTTTTTTTTCATGGGGACAAAATAAACCATTTTCTTAGCCTTCAAAACATATTTATTGCCAGTCATTTTTCTCAAATAAATTCACTGACGTGTAGCAATGGACCCTTAAAATCAGAGAAAAACACAAAAATAAATAAATAAATAACTACTGTAAATATGATACTAGAAATGATTGACACTTTGGATTTATTTCAATGAATAAGCATGTTAAACATCATGACGACTGAATAATTAAGGATTGGCGTTGATTGCGGTGTGGTAAATCATCTGTAATACATACTTTCTCCTCTGTAGGACTCTTGGTGTCAGCGAGCGGCGCTTTAGTCTGTCTCTCAAAGATAGACCTCAGCAGCTCTTTTTCATTCTTCTTCTTCTTCCTGACAGCCTCCAGATCCAGCGCTCCATCCACAGGATCCTTTTTAGCAGGTTTAGAGCTGAATAATTTGGATTTTAAAGCATCAAACGATGTATCCGTCACTGTTTTAGCGGCGCTCACTTCATCGCTCGGATCCGGAGCGATGGATCTGTCCTCGTTCTGTTTGAGTTCAGCGTTCGCCGCTTTCTGTAGCAAACCAGTGATTTCAGACAATCTTCTGGGTTGGTTTTTCTTCTTAGTAACTCCAGTGCTGGTGGTTTGGTCGAGTTTGGCTTTGTTGACGTGTTGTTTGAGGCTCAGCAGCGCTCGGTCCGCGTCTCGCTGTTTGATTTCTGAGAGCGTCTCCCTCTCGTCTCCGACTGCTCCTTTCTTTAACACTCGTAAACCACTGAACAAAGCCGGAAGCTGGTATCTGTCTCCGCTGCTTTTAGCCAAGCTGTTGTCCAGTTTGGAGTCTTTTGGAGGAGGAGAAAGAGCATCTGGCACGCGCTCGGATCCCGAGACCGTCTCTGAAAGACCTTTTGTCTCCGGCTGAGGATCTGAGGTGGGTAAAACCTCAGTATCTCCTTTTTGGGAATCCGTCTGAGACGCTGGATCTGCTTCTGAATTCCCTTCTTCTGAAAGTGAAGAAACATCTGATTCAGACACAGGTTTGTGAAGAGCAAGGTCTCGTCTCCAGCTGCTAACGTCTGAGTCGCCTGTGAAACTTCTGTTCAGTATTTCTGACGCTGAATCTACTCTATGAACGCTCAAAGATGGCACTTCTTTCTTGGAGTCTTCCAAAATGCGGGATGAGAAATCCAGCGAGCGGTTGATTTTTCCGTACAAGCCCGTCCGGCTCAGAATCGAAGTGTCTTTAAGCGATCGCTCCACGAGACTCTCGGCTTTGGCGACAAACGGCTCGAGTTTCTCCTCAGATCCTTCATGTTCCCTGTCAACAAGAAGAAGATTTAAAGCAGAGTTTTACACTCATATTTACCAAAACTCACACTGCAAAAATTATTTTTGTCTTGTTTTCCAGTACAAAAATCATAATTATTACAAGACACAGTATTTATTATTTTAAAAAAAATTAAGGAAAAAAAGCATCAAAGTTTTTGCTTAAAACAAGTAAAAAATATTGGTCAGAGGGGTTTAATCCTAAATAATCTATAAATAAACTTGTTTACTCTTTTAATTAACCCTAATTATTTTGTGGCATTTTCTTTTTCCTGAAAATACTAGTTAATGTTAAAGTATTGGACTAAAACTTACTGACTTTGCTCACTAAGGATAAAACAACTTCTGAAAAAAAAAAAAGATTTATTATTATTTATTATTAACACTTGTGGTGCTGCTTGTCAAAAATTAAAAGCAAAAATTATCCCACAAAAATTTCTTCTTATTATATTATTATTAAATATTAATATTTTTTTGTCTCGCTATACTATATTATTTCCAAATGTTGGATTCAATTTATTTTTTTATTTTTTTATTCAATTTTATTTATTTTATTTTTGGTTACACTTGTAGTGTTGCTGGTCAAAAAGTATCAGTAAAAATTATCCCACAAAAATGGCTTATTATTATTAAATATTATTATTTTTTATTTGTTGTCCCACTATACTATATTATTTCTAAATGTTGGATTCAATTTATTTATTTTTCAATTTATTTATTTTATTTATTTATTTTTTTGGTTACACTTGTAGTGTTGCTTGTCAAAAATTATCAGTAAAAATTATCCCACAAAAATGGCTTATTATTATTATTATTTTTTATTTTTGTTTCCGTTTTGCTATATTATTTCTCAGTTATTTGTCTTTCAATAAGCACAGGTTTTCTGTTTGTTTTTGGAACTGATGGATCATAGGCAAAACCTGAGGTGCATAACCTCATATCAAAAAGACACAAAACCTGTGCTAAGAAAACAAACTGAAAATATAGTAATGATTTGCTGATAATATAGCATAGGGAGAGATTTACAATCAACTTTTAAAAGGCCATTTTTAACCCGGAACCCCAAAGTATTTTCAACAAAGTTTGTTTCTCAAGATATTTGTTTCTTGTTTTAAGCAAAAACTCACTTAATTTTGGTACACTCTTTCAGAAAACAAGAACTAACATCATGAGGGGCATTTACACGACACCATTTTCAACTTCTTAGTCATTCATTTCACAACAAACTTGTTTAGGTGGCCTGAAAATGCAAACTTTTGAAAACGTGCACATTTTTGATCATTACGTCTTCATGTCGACTACACAAATAGCAAACTTGTAAATGGGGTGTGTGTATTACGTGTTTGCATAGTGAAAGTGACATGCATTATATCGTTTTTAAGCCATTTTTGTGGATTCATGTGAACGGGGATTTCGGGGATTTTGTTTTTTGTTGTCTGTATTCGAAAAACTGTATTTAGTACACTGTTGTCATGTAAACATACCCTTATATATGTCCCTGCAGCACAAAAGCAGTCATCAGTAACACAGGTATATTTGTAGCAATAGACAACAATACATTGTATGGATCAAAATTATACATTTCTCTTTTATGACAAAAATCATTAGGATATTAAGATCATGTTCCATGAAGATATTTAGTAAATTTCCTACCATAAATATATCAAAACTTCATTTTTGATTAGTAATATGCATTGCTAAGAACTTCATTTGAACAACTTTAAAGGAGATTTTCTCAATATTTAGATTTTTTTGCTCCCTCAGATTCCAGATTTTCTAATAGTTGTATCTCAGACAAATATTGTCCGATCATAACAAAACTTGACCCTTATGACTGGTTTCGTGCTCCAGGGTCACATATAAGTAATATCTCTATAGAGCTGCCTCTAGCTGTTATTGATCAGAACTGACTTGAGCTGAATAAAGACACTACTGTCTTGAATCTGAGTTTACAAATTGATTTAGCTATTTCTGTGAAGCTGCTTTGACACCATCTGTACTGTATAAAGCCCTACAGAAAGAAAGCTGTCATTTTACTTCAAGTAAATGCATCTTGATTTAAGAATATTCAGATATTTGTCCTGGAAAACCAGGAAAAAGTAATAGTTTGGTTGCTCTGACCTTCTCTGAAGGCCTGTGGCGTCTTCCTCATCGTCGATGTACGTCTCCACTCGGGTCACCTGCACCAGATACGGATCAGAAGACCGGTCCACGTCTTCCTCCAAACCATCTCCAGATTTCGGTCTCGAAGCATCTGCTACTCCATTATAACCATTAGCATCTTCAACAGGTAATGTTCGAAATGACGTCAACACAGCCGTCGTCTCATCAGACGTGGAAAACCTTGAAGAGATCCCAGTGTGCTTTGAATCCATATCGCTGTTTGCATCGAATGCTATGAGGTGACACCCAATAGCTGCATACTTAGTGTGGTTTTACTTCGACCTGCATGCGCTCTAGTTTCACAGACCGGAGAAAACAAAAGATTTCTGTGCCTGAAAATCCCCGGCTTTGCATTTGGAAACACTTTTGCTCCAGAAGTAGTTTTAGTGCAGTTCAGTGTGATTCTCCAATGAGAGAAACCAAACAGAGAGTCTAAAGTGTTGAACTAGTTCAAGGAAACTTACAGATCTAACGGATACGAGCTCCAGATATTTCCCTTAAACATTCCTGAGGGTTTTTTCCAGAGCACTTCCTGCTCCGGCAGAGGCTTGTGTTTCTCCTGGAGAAAGTTCAGCGCTGTCTTTGGAGAGTAGGGAGTCACGCAGGTCTGATTACTTTCTCTCTAACCACTCCCTCTGTCTCTGTTCAGCAGTGAACCTGGAAGATATTCACCTGCGAGTGTCTGGTTACTGAGATGTGTCTCTCTCTCTGTAATCTCCTGCAGGGTCAGGTGGAGTGGGCGGAGCTTCACTATTACAACAGTGGCTTTAATCAGCTCTGCTGAGGTCACTGGCCACTCCTCTCTGTTGCTATAGCGCTGACCTGTAGTGCTTGAATACTGAATCACGCTTGCAGAGAGAATCAGTGTTCTGCAAACTTACTGAACTATTTCCTGCGGTGAGAGACTGGAAGCAGATTAGAAAACCAGAGACATCTTAAAATTGTGCAGGACACAACATAAATGCGCTATGAGAGGTTTTCATTAACACATAAAAGGTGTGTGTGTGTGTGTATGTATATATATTTAATTAAAAAAACTAATTAACTAATTAATCGTACATTTTTCTGAAATTAATTGCGATTAATCCCACCTAACATTAAAGTATTGTATTGCAATAATTTCACATTCAATCTTCAAATTAATGTACAAACAACATAAAGACAGTATATTTTTTAAATGACTGAAGGCCAGTATCACTGATATCAATACTACTGATTTCTCTATAAAATTGCCCCCCCCCTCAATATTTAACATTATAGTATAATTGAGAGCTATCAATTTTAATATTTATTAGACTTTAATCAAATAACTTCTAATTTAAGTGAGCTTAACACTATCTTCACATAAACCCATTATAATAAACGTCATATTTACCTGTGCCCTTCAGCAGAAATATACAGAAATTGAAATTGAAGTTCTAAATTCTAAATGAACCCTTAAAGGTCCCATGACATGCTGTTTTTGGATGCTTTTATTTAGGCCTAAGTGGTCCCTAGTACTGTATCTGAAGTCTCCTTCCCGAAATTCAGCCTTGGTGCAGTATTTCAGCCACTACGAGCCAGTCCCAAAATGAGCTTTCCTCAGGACGAGCCATTTCTGTGTCTGTAGCTTTAAATGCCAATGAGGAGGAGAGAGGCGGGGCAAGGTGGAGGGTGGGTGTGGCCTGCAGCTTGTGGCCACGGTACCATGTGCTAATGTTGACAGTGGATGTATCGCAATGCCTCGTAGACACGCAGTCCTTCAAGCTTTTCAGTTTGACCCAGAATCTGATCCGGATGGAGAAGCACCGGATGAAGAAGTTGCAACTCAGCGGCTACAGCAGGACGTCTCCGAATGGTTAGTTTAAAATATTGTGTCTGGATACGGTCAGTGTTTCCCACACATAGACTTTACCTGGGCGGACCGCAATATATCCACCGCCCGCTGCCATCAGCTCCCGCGTCTCACACACACGAGCGCGACTTTAGAACAATATTTAGTAACTTTCAGACCCTTTAGGCGGCTTTCTTCCTATAACAGGTACATACTAACAAACCTAGCGACTTTGAGCCATGATGTCTCTTGCTCGCCTCGCACGGGCGTAGCTCATTTTCTCATGGGCGGTCAAAGCTGAGAAAGGGGAGGGAACCTTTCCCCGTATGACGACATAAAGGGAAGATTCCAGATCGGGCCATCTGAGCTTTCATTTTCTCAAAGCCGAAGCAGGATACCCAGGGCTCGGTTTACACCTATCGCCATTTCTAGCCACTGGGGGACCATAGTCAGGCTTGGGGAACTCATATTAATGTTAAAAAACCTCATAAAGTGACATTTTCATGCCATGGGACCTTTAAAACTATAAAAGTTATTTTTGTCCTTTGATTGATAGACATCACAGCAGCTGGTTATCAGGTTATTTTGGCTGTTATTTCTGTTATTTCCTCTGCTGAACATGACACGGATGCATCATATTTTCTCTCAACTTCACCTTTTTGACCTACTTCAGGTCTTAAAGTCTCTTCTAATGAGCTGACGAGTTAAATCGGGTGTGTTAGATGAGTGAGACAGTGCTGGGCTGCTCCAGGACGGTTTTGAAGAACATTTCAGACACATGTTCTTAAATGTGACTCATATGAAATATATTACATGCATGACAGTTTTGTCTGAAATGTCTCCTGTTTGATGTGCTCGTAAAGACGCTCTGTGACTGAATAAATGCACTTCTTGTCAAGAGAGAAAGAGACAGAGGCAGCAGTTGTGAGTGGGGTGGCCAACCCTAGCCCCGCCCCTGTATTAATTGCCTTAAACATTTTTAACGCGCTAAACTGAAAAAATTAATCGACTGCATTAACTCGCTAATTTTGACACCACTAATATATATATATATTATATTGTGACCTACATTATATATATTGTATATTATATATATATATATATATAATATACACATAAAAATATAAAATTTGTAATCATATTTATGCAACCATAAAAACATTATATATATATATATATATTTATTTAATTTTTTTTTTTTATATATTAACAATAAAAAGCAACAAAATGTGCATAGAATATAAGAGTATGCATATAATGCATACAGAGTATAATAAAAATAAATAATATTTAAGATCTAAAAATCTTGAAATCTTGAAATATTTCCATAATATTTATGTAACATTAACATAATCCTTAAAATAATAAAAATAAAAATACACAAAAATATTATCCGAATATAAATATACATGTTTATAAAATATTTCAATAGCAATAAAAATGTTTAATAATTTAAAATAAAACTTAAATAATAAAAATACACATAAAATATAATAATAATAATACAAGTATAAATATTTATTCATATCATATTTAACCAATACATATTTTAAAAGTTTTTATAATATAAAGAGATGAAAAAATTTGAAGTTAGAAAATAATAAAATATATTATAAAGGCAAAAAAGGTATAAATGAATAAATCTGACAACGTGTTTTAAACATTCTCTTCGTGACGGATCTGAACCCAGAACATCAGGTCTGTGTGTTCGTTGTGTTTCTCTGAACACATTCTGCTCCAGAACCCAAACGCTCCGGTCGTCACAGTGATCTGGCAAAGATCCCGCTCAACTTCACCGACTGTTCGTCACATGTTTCAGGAAGAAAGGAAATTCATGCCGAAGAAAAGAGGGTCTTAATGAAACAACAACAACAACAACATGTGCCAAAGTTCAGCCGGAACCCACGCTTCGGTTCAGAGGAAACTAGTCCATCTACCGAAACCAGAATACAGAGCTGAATTAGTTCTGCATGTGTAGTGGCCTACATTATAAGCAGTCCGGCCTCTTCTGAGCTCTTCTTATGCAAGAGAACCAGCGCTTATGAACTTACTGCCTTAAGAACAAGAAACACCATATAAACTAAAGCTCCTAAAAAAGAAACAATTCAGTTTAAATAATATTAATAATAATATTTTAATGTGCAAAACATAAAACATAAATATTAAAAAAGGACATTGCAATAAGCAAACTAAATTAAACACTGACAAACAAATGTTTTTAGTTTTAGCTTCAACTTATCTTGTGAATATTTAATAATCATTTTTATTATATATAAGAATATATAATACTTTCATATTTTTAATAATTTTTATTCTTTGCTTTAATTGTTATTTTTAATTTCTTATGTATGCTATGATAAATATTTTTAATGTAAAGGACTTTGAATCACCATTGTTTATGAAATGTGTTATATAAATAAACTTGCCTTGCTTATTATAACCAATTTAGCTTTCTATGGTGAAATAAAGTTGTAAAAAGATATAATATAATATAATATATTATAATATAATATAATAAATGTTTTTGTATGGTGTTTTTTTTTGTTTAATTTTATTATTATTTTTAATATATATATATATAGGCTTTTTTGCTTCGTATGAATGTTTTTGTCTTTGGGAAAATCTATATTTTTATTAATATTAAATCAGAACCAAACCATAAATACTGTATAATTTGAAAAAAAAATAAATAAATTAGGCTGTATCAAGATGTATTTTTTTTTAAGGTGGACCAAAGTATTATTTTGTCAGTGTTGTGAATAGTCTGAGTCGACTCTATAAATAACAGTAACCTGTCAGGAGAAGTTCATGTCTATTGTTAATGTTACTGAGAACAACAATGACAAACTACCACAAAGTCTCCGGCGCTGGTGTAGAAGCAGTTAGTTTAACCTGTAGGACCAGATATCATAAGCACCCAAACTACACGCCGTCTGATAGTTCTGAGACAAAGGCTTGATCGTTCAGTCATTTCATCTGACATTTGCTGCTCACTGTGGTGTGTGTGTGTGTGTGTGTGTGTGTGTGTTACGCCCTTCTAATCTGATCTGGGATCAGTGTGTTTTCCAGTGCGGTCAGATTCAGGCGCGTCGAGGGTGTGTCGGTATGCTGGCATTTCACTCAGCTTTACACACACACACACACACACACACACACACACAGGGTGTAAACAGTGTCCCATGTGAACCCAGCTAACTCAGGGAACTTTCTCAGAGGGTTCTCTTAAAGTTATGAGCAAACATTCTTGTAGTAATGTTTCATTAAAAGTTATCTGGTCTTAATAATGTTCTCTCAACGTTAGCACAAAAACATTATTAATACATCATGAATGGAATGTTTTTCCTGAAACACTTCAGTCAGACATTCAAAAAATGTTCTGAGAGCATTCAAAAGTAACGTTAAAAAGTAACAATGTTTGCAAAATGGAATATTCCCTTAATGTTTGCAAAATCCAGAAACAATGTTTCTAAAACATTTCAGAGAACATTCAAGAAAGTATGATTGTATTACGTTATGGGAACATAAATAAAACGCCCTTATAACATATTTTAGTGTATAAAGGGAGGATTATTCAGACGTGTGGAGTTTCTCAGTGCAGTTATTAACATGTTCTGCTGCTGAATCAGTCAGACCTGCCTCTAAAAAACAAATGAGTCTCCAGCGTCTCACTGAGTTGAGAAATCTGGATTTACTGACATGCCCTCTGGACCTGAAAGACTTCTTACACAAAGCCTGTGAGTGTGTGTGTGTGTGTGTGTGTGTGTGTGTGTGTGTGTAAGCTTTAGTCCACAAGTCCAGAGGAACTAGGCCTAAGTGTTTCTGAACACTGAAGGAAACTATTTGTTATGTCTGTCATGCACATCTGGTTATTTAGTATCTGTTTGTGTTTTGTCATCATTTAGGAGATAAAAACTCTCAGAATGTTCACAGATGAGCAACGAAACATGACAAAAACTAAATAAGAACAATAGATGTTCTATAAAAACAATAATTCTTAAAGGTTCTCAATTATAAGTCTCTTATGTATGAAAGCCTGTTTCCGCCACGGGATAAAATAATAAGGGTAATTGTGACTTTTTATCTCACAATTTGTACTTTGTTTCTTACAATTCTGAGATTCAGAGTTATAAACTCATAACTGCGAGAACAAAAGTCAGAATTGTGAGATACAAAATGTAAAAGGTTTTTTTTTTTTTTCGTGGCAGAAACAAAAATATAGGATTGTGGAAGTTAAACTCAGAATTCAGAGAAAAAAAGTCAGAATTGTGAGATATACATTCAGAACAAAAAGAATTGTGAAATATAAAGTCAGAATTCAGAGATATAAATTCAGAAAAAAGTCAGAATTGTGAGATATACAATCAGAACTGTGAGATATCAAATCAGAATTCAGAGAAAAAAAAGTCAGAATTGTGAGATATACAATCAGAATTATGAGATATAAAGTCAGAATTCAGAGATATAAATTCAGAAAAAAAGAATTGTGAAATATAAAGTCAGAATTCAGAGATATAAATTCAGAAAAAAGTCAGAATTGTGAGATATACACTCAGAATTCAGAGAACAAAAGTCAGAATTGTGAGATATACAATCAGAATGTGAGATATAAAATCAGAACTGTGAGATATTAAATCAAAATTCAGAGAAAAAAAAGATAGATTTGTGAGATATACAATCAGAATTATGAGATATAAAGTTAGAATTCAGAGAACAAAGTCAGAATTCAGAGATATAAATTCAGAAAAAGTCAGAATTCAGAGAAAAAAAGTCAGAAAAAAAGAATTTTGAAATATAAAGTCAGAATTCAGATATAACTTCAGAAAAAAGTCAGAATTGTGAGATATAAAATCAGAATTATGAGAAATAAAGTCAGAATTCAGAGATATAAATTCAGAAAAAAGTAAGAATTGTGAGATATAAAGTCAGAATTCAGAGATATGAATTCAGGAAAAAAAGAATTTTGAAATATAAAGTCAGAATTCAGATATAACTTCAGAAAAAAGTCAGAATTGTGAGATATAAAATCAGAATTATGAGAAATAAAGTCAGAATTCAGAGATATAAATTCAGAAAAAAGTAAGAATTGTGAGATATAAAGTCAGAATTCAGATATAAATTCAGAAAAAATGCAGAATTGTGAGATATAAAATCAGAATTCAGAGAAAAAAGTCAGAATTGTGAGATATACAATCAGAATTATGAGATAAAGTCAGAATTCAGAGAAAAAAGTCAGAATTCAGAGATATAAATTCAGAAAAAAAGAATTGTGAAATATAAAGTCAGAATTGCGATATATAGGCAGTATTCAGAGAAAAAAGTCAGAATTGTGAGATATAAAGTCAGAATTCAGAGAAAAAAGTCAGAATTGTGAGATATTCAATCAGAATTATGAGATATAAAGTCAGAATTCAGAGATATAAATTCAGAAAAAACTCAGAATTGTGAGATATACAATCAGAATTCAGAGTAAAAGTCAGAATTCAGAGATATAAATTCAGAAAAAAAGAATTGTGAAATATAAAGTCAGAATTCAGAGATATAAATTCAGAAAAAACTCAGAATTGTGAGATATAAAACAGAATTCAGAGAAAAAAAGTCAGAATTCAGAGACATAAATTCAGAAAAAAAGAATTGTGAAATATAAAGTCAGAATTATGAGATATAAAGTCAGAATTCAGAGATATAAATGCAGAAAAAAATAATTGTGAGATATAAAATCAGAACTGAGATATAAAATCAGAATTGTGAGATATACAATCAGAATTATGAGATAAAAAGTCAGAATTGTGAGATATAAAATCAGAATTGTGAGATATACAATCAGAATTATGAGATATAAAAATCATAATTATGAGATAAATGGCAGAATTATGAGATATACAATTAGAATTATGAGATATAAAGTCAGAATTCAGAGAAAAAAAGTCAGAATTATGAGATATAAAATCAGAATTCAGAGAAAAAAGTCAGAAAACGTATTGTGAAATATAAAGTCAGAATTATGAGATAGAAAGTCAGAATTCAGAGATACAATTTTTTTTTCTGTATTTATGAGATATAAAATCAGAACTGTGAGATATAAAATCAGAATTGTGAGATATAAAATCAGAACTGTGAGATAAAAAATCGGAATTCAGAGAAAAAAAGTCAGAATTGTGAGATATACAATCAGAATTATGAGATAAAGTCAGAATTGTGAGATATAAAATCAGAACTGTGAGATATTAAATCAGAATTCAGAGAAAATAGTCAGAATTCAGAGATATAAATTCAGAAAAAAAGAATTGTGAAATATAAAGTCAAAATTCAGATATAAATTCAGAAAAAAATGCAGAATTGTGATATAAAATCAGAATTCAGGGAAACAAATGTCAGAATTGTGAGATATACAATCAGAATTATGAGATATAAAGTCAGAATTCAGAGAAAAAAGTCACAATTCAGAGATATAAATTCAGAAAAAAAAGAATTGTGAAATATAAAGTTAGAATTCAGAGATAAAAAGTCTGAGATCACAGTTACCATGAAGAATAAATGCAGAAGTCTAGGGTACATTAATCTCATCCCAGCGCTGACCGACTCACCGTTAATCCGAGTTTGGGATTGTACGGAGTGTCTCCGATGATGTCGTCCTCCGGCGGCGTGATTCTCAGGAAGTCCAGGTGATCCGGTCTGCTGGGACGCCGCAAAGCCTGCCGGGTAATGGACTCATCCGCATCCAGCATCCAGATATCCTCCGGCTGCAACAGGAAGTTTTCTGCAGGAAAAATGATCAACACTTTAACTTTTTGAAGAGGAATTCTTGAATGAAGTCCCTGCTTTAATGATAACAGCAATCATTAGTACAAAATAGTGTTTGTATGTCAGGTATCTACAATATATGTGTGTCTTTACTGATATTAAAGAGCATCTGTGCTTAGAAAGACTCTGATCTAATGCAATAAAGCAGCTCCAGAGGTCTGATGTAATCAACACACACCATCAGTCATATATAATATCATTATGAATAATCATAGAGCTGTTGTCTGTAACAGTACCTGTCAAAATCAGAGCTGAATTCATGGGTCTGTCTCAGAAGGGCTACCTTCTCTACAATATTTCACATGACTTTGATCCTATACTTGTAATATTATTTAAAAGCGACTGCAACAGAGTTTTAAAAAAGTGTCTTTATTCAATTGCATTTACATGCAGCAATTAGATTTTTTGGTCAATTTTATATTTTATATGTAGACATCCCATTTTGGTGTCCACATCAAATTAAACTTACAAAAATAGTGATTTGATATACACAGAAAGCATATGCAAATAAACTCTCTACTTGAATGTTTCAAATATCTTTTGTGAAAATATCTAAAAATGGGTGAAATAATGTTTCATCTTCATCCAGTGTAAAATATATATTTATTTATTTTACACTGAATGAACATGGAACATTATTTCACCATTTTTAACTACATACTTATTCTGACCTGTACTTACTGAAATATATAAAAGAAAAGGTCATTCCCTTTCGAGGGAACTTCGAACTGCGTCCTCTAGGGGTCGCTATGGGGAACGCCGTCAAAGTGACCCGTGTCTGAAGCGTACATACAAATCACTTGTTGGCCGGCGACAGCCTATGACGTCACTACCGGCGCGACCACAGTATAAAGGGGCACCGGGAAAATACGTCATTCTCTTCTTCATCTTCAGTGACTGTTTTGTTTGAAGCGTGCATTCTACTGGTAAGAGCAATTTTCTACTGTTACCATGGCGAGCAACCAGCAAGGCGTTTAAGAGATGTGTGCATCCGTGTCCTCGTAATTTGACACCTGATGACACACACGATCTTTGCGTCTTTTGTTTGGGAATGCTAACATTCAGGGGATGTGTGAAAACGTCTATGAGGGGATGCCCCTGTGGATCTCTCTGTGGGCGAGACATCCTCTCTCAAGGCTCCCTCCTTGCCATCTAATCCCCTTCAGGAAACATCTCGCTTAAATGGCAGGGCATACGCAGCAGCAGGTCAGGCTGTCGCTTCGTTGCACACGATGGCCGTGCTTCAGGCATACAAGGCTGATCTGCCGAAAGACCTGGATAAGGGTCAGGGCTTGTCACCTGATGAAGTAGCTGAGCTGCGCCGCACCACGGATTTGGCTCTCCGTGCCACTAAACAAGCCATCACTGCTATGGGCAGGTCTATGGTGGTAACGGAGAGACATCTGTGGGTGAATCTGGCAGACATTGGTAAGAAAGAGAAAGGCTTTCTTCTCGATGCTCCCGTCTCGCTTTCCGAGCTTTTCGGTACCTCCGTCGAGATGGTGGTCGAGAAGTTTAGGGAGGCGAAGGCACGCTCAGCGGCCTTCAAAACCTTCATTCCAAGAAGGTCCAGGTCTGAGCCCGAACAACACAGGGGTCCTGGCCCATCTCCGTCTGGGGATCAGAGATGGGCACAGAAGGCTAGTGTCGAGACTCGTCCCCCTCCCCCGTCTGCGGGTAGAGCTAGAGGGAGGCGCGGGTCAAAGAGAGGTAGGCAAGACCTGAGGGAGGTGATCCAGATGAGGTGTTCTCAACACTCTCGTCCGGGCCAGAGTAAGACTTTGAACATCTACTCCCTTCCCTCGGGGGGCCTGTCATCTGCCCTCATCTTCCCCTCTCTAATTCCCCTACAACCACCGTTAATTCCACCTGACCGAGGTTAGGTGGGAACCTAGAAACCTGCGCTTGAAAAACATTGCAGTCTCTATGCTGGACTTATGATGTTTTGGTTAGGTTCTATGTTTCATAGAAACTACCTTAATGATGGTCTGGACCCGACTCTTCGGACTTCGCCTCCAGGACTGATCTCATGCGCAGGAACCATGGATGGATGAGTACGATCCAGTTATACGGTTCACTGGTATTGTGTAGCCATTCTTTGCAGTATTCTGGGACCTAGCGTTTTGTGTGTTTTCACCTCTTGCCTTCGACTCAGTGCAGTGATGACCTCACTCGTTGATACTAGATCCAGGCTAGGATGAGAACCCTGTTCCTGGCCTCATACACCTGGATCGTGTGGCCCAGTCGTAGGTTTCTGTGGGAGCCTCCTTGGTCATCAGGTCTTCAGCACTGCAATTCCAGGACCCGCAGGTCTTTTTACTATCAGTTTCTTGGCAGGGGACGCCTGCCACTGGTGTTAGGAAAGGTGCATGGCTATGTGAGGATATCTATGTGCTAGCTCAGGGACTGCTCCCCTTCCTGGGGTTTTTAAGTAGCGATCTCGCTGAGCCCTTGCCTAAAGTGTGCTTCCCCTTGCTAGGGTGTAAGGATAGCCCACCCTTGTGGCATCCTCTTTGGACGGCTTACCGGGGGTTTTTCAGGCTAGCTAGTGTGCCATCACCTGCTGATTTAGGGTGTAACCAGAAGGAACCTGCCCCTGGGCCAGCACCATTCTCTTTACTGTTTGAGTTCCATGACAGCATCATTAGACAACCGTTTGCTTGCTGTCTCTCTGATGTGTCATCTGAGTGGGCTGAGCCTGGCAGTACTCTCCTCACCCTTTGGGATAACTTGAGCATTGCCTTCACCAGGCGCCAGAGTGTCTGAGTTCCCTCTCATTCTGAGAGTTGAGTTCTCCGCTCCCCAGAGCCCTGTCATTCAGGAGCCTCAGGTTGTTAGGCCTCTCTTGCCTCCCTGTTAGGTTGCTCTCCTTGTTGGTCGAGCTAGCATTGTTCCCCTCACCTTAGAGGGTCACCTTTGAGCATGCCGCTCCCTTCTGAACGTCTGAGTTCCCTCTCATTCTGAGAGTTGAGTTCTCCGCTTCCCAGAGCTCTGTGATTCAGCGACCTCAGGTTGCTAGGCCTCTCTCTGCCTCCCTGTTAGGTTGCTCTCCTTATTGATCGAGCTAGCTTTGCTCCCCTCATCATAGAGGGTCACCTTTGAGCATGTCGCTCCCTCTGAGCGTCTGAGTTCCCTCTCATGCTGAGAGTTAAGTTCTCCGCTCTCCAGAGCTCTGTCATTCCGCAGCCTCAGGTTGTTAGGCCTCTCTATGCCTCACTGTTGGGTTGCTCTCCTTGTTGGTCGAGCTAGAATTGCTCCCCTCACCATAGAGCAGAGGTCCCCAACCACTGGATCGCGACCCACTACCGGGCCGTGGAAGAATTCCTACCGGGTCGCGAGAACGTTCTGGGGAAAATGAGAATAGATACGATGCTCTGTTATTTATTGTGCGTAAATTATTTTTCTAATTATTCTGTATTTTCGTTGTATGCGATTGATATAGAGTAGCAATTTGACGATTTCATGTTAAATCAGTAAATAAAAGATTGCTCTGATCTGTCATATAGGCTATTAGGGCTTAAACGTATCCCAGTTGATCAAATCGGTATGCCGCGCTGTCTGAAACACGTCTCTATGCTTGTGCGCGCTTCGGGTGTGTGCCAGTACAGCACAAGCATAGAGACGTGTTTCAGACAGCGCGGCATAGCGATTTGATTCCTCTTTCATGTATCCCTGCGTTTAAGATACATATGCATGGGGGGTTGCAGTTACGTCGCAATACTGGAAATATTTCTGTTTTAAACCATGAAGGCGAGCCAATTGATATCACAACAGCAAAGTGCAAACTTTGCGCAATACGTCTTAACTTCAGTCATACAGAAAGTGAAAGTAAAAAAAACTGATGGAGTTTTCTAATGCTGCATATTCTCAAGAGACGAATATACTTCAACATGTGCTGATAACCGACCTGAATCGACCTGTTTTAAAAACCATCCACAACAACAACCCCCCACCCCCGGTCCGCAAGAGTTTTTTCAAACCGTAACCGGTCCGTGGTGTAAAAAAGGTTGGAAATCCCTGCCATAGAGGGTCACCTATGAGCATGCTGCTCCCTTCCGAGCGTCTGAGTTTCTCTCTCAACCTGAGAATTGGATTCTCTGCTCTGTGGGATCCACCGTGCAGTCATGCCAACGGGTCAGGCCCTTTCTTTGCCCTTCCCCTTAGGCTGATCTCATGGTGTGTTTGGCAGTGCTCCACTCACTCTGAGGGTCTCTTTCGAGCACGCTGCTCCTCCCTGAGCGTTGGAGTTTCCCTCTCATCCTGAGAGTTGAGTTTTCTGCTCCCCAGAGCTCTGTGACCCTGTTACACTTTGCTCCCTAGAACAGTGTTTACAAATCCATGTTATGGTAAGTGCGCACGCTAGTCTCTGTGCACTTTCTGAAAGCCACATTGTGGTAAGATCGCACCTCAAGTGTTTTGCGTTCTTTCTAAAAACCTGTACGGTATGGGTTACGCTCTGCGGCTTCGTGCCCTTTCTTTGGGTTGGTTAGGCCCCGGTTTCACCTTGGGCCCCACTCTACTTATTTCTCCCAATGTTTCTGGGCTTGAACAGTGGGTTATTACCAAGGGTCTGTTGAGACAGTTCCCTCAGCGAGCTCGTGCAGAGCAAGCAGTAGCCCCTGGGTGACAGGCCAGGACCTAGCTACTATCCTAGGCACTTGGCCGTATCCCCTTAAAGGAATCTTTTCTTATGATTCTAAGCCTTCAAGCTCTACCCTATGTCCGGGAGTCCCGGCCCTCAACAGGATAAGTTTTTTAGGGTATGCAGCTCGGGTCTTTGGCCGTAGGGGATAATGTCACTGACAGCTGTCTAACTGTCCCAGGGGCAACTCCCTTAGACCGGTAGAGTTGGTACTTAGTGCTCACCTTTTGTGCTTGGCTTGTACTCCCCTCAGCATGGTGGCATGGGTATTCTGTTCCCCATAGCGACCCCTAGAGGACGCAGTTCGAAGTTCCCTCGAAAGGGAATGTCTCGGGTTACGTATGTAACCATGGTTCCCTGAGAAGGGAACGAGACACTGCTCGGTGCACTGCTCGCTGCTCTAGGCTCGGTGCCATGCTTTGGACACAAGCTTCAGACGACGAAGTGAATGACGTATTTTCCCGGTGCCCCTTTATACTGTGGTCGCGCCGGTAGTGACGTCATAGGCTGTCGCCGGCCAACAGGTGGTGTTTTTGTATGTATGCTTCAGACACGGGTCAAACTGACGGCGTTCCCCATAGAGACCCCT